>NC_037668.1:63493388-63567263 GCF_003255815.1 Theropithecus gelada | reverse complement strand
AAAAAAAAAAAAAAAAAAAAAAAATGAAAGAACTAACAGGTTTGGGAGGAAGAGGTGGCAATTAGAATGCTGGAGAAGAGATACTGGCTCCGGGAAGAACACAAGATTCTCTCCATGCCCCACAGATCCTTCCACACAGAAAGTCCAGACAGCAGAAGCAGAGATAAATTTCAAGACAGAGGGGGCCCTTGGGAAAGGGATAGGGTAGGGCCAGATCCAGCTACTTTACCCTCTTTTGCCAGTCTGGCTGCTGCCTCCAGTCTTATTTTCTAGCTTTGGGGGAAGAGAGAAAAAAAGGGAATAATATGCTACTATTGTTCTTGGCAGTAGAGAACCAGCCCAGGTGAGAGAAGAGAGGGATAAACCAGCCCAGAACCTCCCATTACCAGACCTCTGCTTTCACAGTCAGACAAGCTTGGGGGATGGGGCATATCCTCAGCTGGGGGTCAGGAAGAGGTCAGAACCATTCATGGGAGGGGTAGCTTCCCAGAGCTAAGTTGCTCTGTTTCCCTCTAACCACCTGTCAAGCCCAGTCCCACTCTACAGACAGGGAAATGAAGGCCCAGCCTGGATGGAAAAGGTCTTCAGAACTCAGCTACATGGGGAAGTGAAAACCTATCTACTAGTACCTGGCTGCCTACCTCAGAAAGTGGATAGAAATTGCACACAAGCTCACGGACAGACAGACACACACTCCCATCACACACATCCAAACACACACTTAGACCTTGGCAATTTACACTCATATACATATCCTTCACTACCCTAGACTGACTTCTTCAAAGGCAGGGACTATATCTGCCTTGGTCACTGCTTAATCTCCAGTGTCTGGCAAACACACAGGAAGTATTCAACACACTGACATGAAATGAATGAACAAACATATCCATAGACACACCACAAAAACACACAAGCACACACAGCACACAAACACCTGTAATTGCCCAGAAACAATTATAAACACTACACAAGACAAACATGCACAGTTGTGGGTGTAGCCAGTAAGAGACATCCTTTCCCTCCCCAAGTTCTTATATTGCATTCACCTTCTTCCCCTCCCAGACTGAATAATCATTTGGGGCTTTGGGAGAAAGATAACCCCTAGAGCTGGGGGGCTAGTTAGAAATGACGGGGGATGGGACAGACACTCTAGCCTTAAAGCCTTCTCTTCCCCAGAAACCCGACTACATACCAGACATAGCCTTAGAGCACCATCCTCTCCAAAGAAGCTTTGGGAAAACAGGGGAGCCCGCACCCCCACTTCATCTTCAAACTAGGAAAGACAGCAGCAAGCAGGAACCTCTCTCCCATTCCATCCCCCTGAAAGCCTAACAACAGCACAGTCTTCTCCCCGCCCCCCCTTACCCCAGCTTTTAGTCTGAGAAAGGGAGACACTTCCCTACAGACCCAGACAGGGACAGACGGCCACTTTGTGATGCAGATGAGGGCCCCAGCACAGAGGACAAAGCTTGGGCCTAGGGGGAAAGGGGCGGGGCCCTTCTCTTCAGACAAAAGCAAGGAGGGAGGGGCCCTGAAAAGGACACTCCCCCTCCCCCATCCCCAAGGAGCCCAGAGAAGGAAAAGTAACAGAGCTGAAAGCCCTGGCTCAGGATTCCTTTCCTGCAGTTCTGAGGCCCACACACCTCCCAAGGAGCCAGACTGCATATTCAAAAGACACAAATTCAAGGTTAGGTTAGGTTAGGTTAGGTTAGGTTAGCTGGTGGGCAAGCAAAGACTAACAGGCCAATCTCTCCAAAAAGGATCTGTTCCATGTGAATATACACTTTATTAAATATCCATATACGTGCTTAACCATTTATGTTCACATTTGAATGTGATTTAATTAATAAACATGTATTCTGTGCCAGGGCCTATACACTAGGCACTTGCTAGTTCTGCAAATAAACCAGACACTGCTTCTACCTTCAGGGAGCACCTAGTCTAGTGTATGTGCTTGGAACACACCTGAGCACAGAAGGCAGACCTGGGCATAAGCCCAGTGAGGCTAGCAACAATGCTTTAGTTTTTTGGGCTTTTTGTTTGTTTGTTCGTTTTTTACACAACACTTTAGTGTCGTGTATTATGTCCTCAGGCCACCTTGGGACACCACTTTAACTTCCTACAAGAGAACAGTCCGGGCCTAGGAAGGAGGCAGTTATGGGGTCCCTCAATCTGCAGCTTCCAGACTGAATCTCAATTATACCCTTTTCTGAGGCAAAGCCTGTCCCACTAGGCTTTTCCTAAGGCTATGGGTGACTCCAAACAGCAGGTTCTAGCTCTTTCCTAGAAGCTTATTTTTTGTAACAAATTTTTAAAAAGTCAACTTTTCATCACTCCAGAGCCTATTAGGAATTCATCGGGATAAAAATCATTAGTCTAGAATGGGTACCAGCAACCAGCAATCCATGTGGACTTCAATGACCTACCCCACTACTCTAGTTCATGGGTTGTTGGAAATAGTCCCCAGCCTTGAAAAACAGGAGTGCCTGGGATGAAGAGAGGGGCCTGACAGAGAGGAAGTACAAAAGTCAGTTGCTCCCCGCGCTTATCCTTGGGACTACACAACCTATACAAGGTTGGTTATTAGAGGGAAAACAGTCACTAAGTACTTATAGATCACTAAATGGATAACTTGAGTGAGGTGGTAGGAGCTATTTCCTTGAGAGAGTGGGAGGGAGTTAGGTCTGCTACAAAAAAAAAAAAATAATTTCCATTAGGAAAGTAATAAAGTTCATGTCCCAAATGGAAATTTGATTCCCATTCCCAGACCAAATGTAAGGAAGTGGTGAGAGATGACCTGAAGGATTCCCAGGTCCAGGCTCCTCGTCCCATCACAGGGTAAGACACTTAAGACACAAGAGGTATCACCACCCCACAGTCCATCCTGAGGACTCCAGTTTTCTTAGGCAATCCTGCCTCAGTTTATCCTCTGTTCCTATGTCTTTTTCTCCTCATTACCTGCAAATAAGAAGTTAAGGCTATCACCTGCGCCTCACCAGGGTGAAGGCTATAAACTCCCCCATCCTCCAACTTGTTTGTAGGGTTTAGATCTTGGCTCTAAAGACAGCCCTGACAGTTTCTGGGAAGCAGGGAGAGGAAAACGGAAAGATATCCAGTGGAAGATAGGAGCCATGAAAATATTAAGAAATATCAGAATAAATGTTATAACTGTAGAGTGTAACCTTAACAGACAATTCAATGGAAAAGGTCATTATCTTTGGATTAAAAGCCCCCATCTCTACTCAGTATTGGAGCAGAAACTTGCAAACCAAGCAGACAACTCCTTCCAGGTAGCCCCTGTCTGCCCTGTCCTTTATTCATCCGTAACCAATACCTTTCCTAAGGCCTATCTTTAGGAGGACCCACCCCCAGAACCCATTGCTTCGGTCCCAGTCTTTCCTGTGGCAGAAAAATGCACTTTGGCAGCTTCCCTCAACCCATTCTTGGCAAACTGTTACTGAGGGCCAAGTGTAAGAGCCCCTAAAATGGGGGCGGGGACCATAACCATTTGCACTCTGCCAGCATAACCTAAGAGCGAATGCACCCCATCAGCACGCTCCTTTTTCCAAGCCAAACGAGGGTGGGGGTCGGCGAAGAGAGGTGGGGGTATTTGGACGGCCACGCCCCCACCACGTCGGGCAGCCCCTGCCAGCTGCCACCTCCGCGCATGCTCCGGAGCCTCCACTCCGACTCCCCAGACCCACGGGGGGGAATCCCGGGACTGGGTCCCCACCCACCGCCCCCTGACCCTCGCCCTCGCGTCAGGCCCGGTGGGGCGGAGCTCACAGTCCAGTTCTGGCGCCTTCTCCCAAGAGACATTAGCTTATTCCAGCCCAGCGGAGCCCCCGCCCCCGGCATGCGGTAGCTCCAGGCCCATCTGTGTGGCCCCCTCCTCTCCTGGACACCTGGAGCCCGTCCCCTGCCACCTGCCGGGCCTCTCCGTAGGCCTCCACGGACGTCTGGGAGTCCTTCCGTGCGTGCAGGCCCTTCTCCCAGATTACTTCCAACCCGCAGGACTGCATACAGCCTCCTTGGACAAACAGCCCCCATCTCAGGGCTCTCTTCACATGGTTCTCCCCCGGAACTGCACACAGCCTCCTTCAAACTGGGCCCCCATCGTGGGAGAGCCCTTCTCCTCACTCAGGAGCGCTTCCCTCACTTGGAAACCACGCTTTTCATGCGGGAGTCCCCTGTCCTTGGAGCATGCACCGTTCCCCCTCCCGGGGGCCCTTACCTGCTCCCGAGGGTCCCGCTTCCATCCCATATACCCGTGCGGAGGTCAGGCGGCCCGGAGACTGTGAAGTCCAGCGTGAGGGGCCTAGGTACCCCGCACTCTCGCTGCTCGGGTTCCCGGGCCGGGCTCGGCTCCCCTACCAAGCCCGGCCGCTCGCGCCGCCGCCCCCGCAGCCTCCGTTGCCGCCGCCGCCGCGGAGCCTGCAGCAGCTCCCCCTGCGAGCGCCCGGCCAGCTGCCAGTGCGCAGGCGCGACCGCCAGGCCCAGGGGGCGGACCGGAACGAGTCAAGCGGGGCGCTCAGACGGCAACAAAGGCCAATGGAGAGGGGCGGGGGCACCGGGGACCCGAGACAGCGGCCCCTGGCGGTCACCCGTTGCCATGCAGCCCGGCGGGAGGGCTCCGATAAAGGTGCCTTGGAACCGCGCCGTGGCATAAGTGGGGCAGGGCGAAGGGACACCCCGCCACAGCTGCCTTCCGCCCTGTCTTTTCCCCAAATAGGTCCCTCCAAACCTACACACAGCCCCCGCCTGTCGCACCGAGCCGCGCGCACATTATGGGAACCCCACCTCATTCCCAGACCCCCGGCACTCCAGCGCCCAGGGGCCCTGCCTCCCACCTCGCCTCCCACCTCTCCTCCCAATCACCCTCATCCTTCAAGCCTTGGCTGCAAAGCGACTGCCTCCGCGAAGTCTTTCTCCGTCCCTAGTCACTGAACTCATTGACGCCACCCCCTCTTCCAGGCCGTGGGCTGGACGCTGAGACCACAGATAAGTAGAGACCCTGCCTACCCTGGAAGATGTCACAGTTTTAACTTAAGTACAGCTACAGAGCTCTGTCCACCGGACCTGGGAAGTACCTGCCTCCACTTTCTCATCTACAGCTCATGCCTGAACTCTTGTCAATCTGCTTCTGCCCTCACCACGTCACTTAAATGACTTTCGGGGTTGAAATCCAAACGATACTTTTCAATTATTTCTCTGCAGCGTCTGTCACTGTGCCTCTACTTCCCTTCTGAGCCTTCCACTTGGCTGTGGCATCTTCTGCAGTCTCCTATTGCCTAAGTCCTTTTCAGTCTTTTAAAGGGCCCCTTTTGTTTTTGCCTCGTTAATTGTTCACTGTGGTTCCAAACCCAGCTCTCTTCTCATTCCACTCTCCCCTTGAAGGTCTCATCCACTCTTACGGCCCAACTATCCCTCCAAATCTCTATTTCCAACCATGTCTCAGACTCACATTTCCACGTGTCTGCTGGACAGCTCCACCTGGATATCCTACCAGAACTTCAAATTTAAGAAGTCCAACCAAATACTTTATCTTTTACTCACAAACATACTCGCCCTGTGCTTCCTATCTCAACGAATAGCACCTTCATGTCAGAAATGACAGTTCCTCTATCCCTTGTTCTTTCCCTCTATTCAGCTGTTCACCACGTCTGGACATGTTTACCTTCTGAACTGCTCTCACATGAGTCGATGCCATTCTGATGGTTTCTTATGCTGGTGCAGACCCTTATCATATCTTGCCAGAAGTATCACAACCACTTCCTTGCTAGTATCAAAGTTTCTGGGAACTCCCATTCTCCCTCCTATTCAGTCTGGTGCAGTGATAGGTGGGGTAAGAGACCCAGCTCAAACACCACTTTCCCATAAACTCACACAAATTTTTGATGCCTGCTTTACACTAGATGCCATGCAGAGGCTGGGAACTTAAGGGGCGGACCATAACCAGTCCTTATTCATGAGGATATTAATTTCTGACACTTATACCATGCCTTGCTTCTAGAGGTTCTCAAACAGCAACCATGAGAATCTCCTGGAAAGCTTGTTAAAACTTGGATTGGTGGCTGGGTGCAGTGGCTCACGCCTGTAACCCCAGCACTTTGGCAGACTGAGGCGGGTGGATCACCTGAGGTCAGAAGTTCAAGACCAGCCTAGCCAACATAGTGAAATCTCATCTCTACTAAAAATATAAAAAATTAGCCGGGTGTTGTGGCAGACACCTGTAATCCCAGCTACTCCAGAGGCTAAGGCAGGAGAATTGCTTGAACCAGGGAGGGGGAGGCTCCAGTGAGCTGAGATCATGCCATTGTACTCCAATCCGGGCAACAAGAGTTAAACTCTGTCTCAAAAAAAAAAAAAAAAAAAAGCAAAACTTGGATTGGTAAGCCCTGCCTCCAGAGTTTTCGATTCAGTAGGTGTTGGGTGGGACCCAAAAATGTGCATTTCTAACAAGTTTCCAGATAAGGCTGATGATGCTGACAAATTACTCCCCTACATACAAAGTAGAGGTGAAGAACAAAGACTCTGGAGCCAGACTGTCTTGGTTTCAATACTGTCCCTGCATTTACTAGACATGTAACATTAGGCCCATTATTTAACTTCTCCGTGTCTCAATTTTCTCCTCTGTAAAATGGCAGTGGTAATAGTACCTACCTCATTCAGCTGTTGTGAAGATGAAATGAGTTAATACATAAAACCACTTTAGTGGCTGGGCGCAGTGGTTCACGCCTGTAATCTCAGCACTTTGGGAGACTGAGGCGGGCAGATCACCTGAGGTCAGGAGTTCGAGACCAGCCTAGCCAACATAGTGAAAACCCATCTCTCCTAAAAATACAAAAATTAGCTGAGCGTAATGGCACACGCCTGTAGTCCCAGCTCCTCGGGAGGCTGAGGCACAAGAATCGCTTGAACCCAGGAGGCAGAGGTTGCAGTGAGCTGAGATCACGCTACTGCACTCCAGCCTAGGTGACAAAGCAAGACTCCATCTCCAAAAACAAAACAAAAACACCTTAGAACACTGCCTAAAAAGAATGTAAGGAAGGTATCAGCTGCTATCATAATCATTACTTGCCTCTCACACTATATTCTTTTTTTGGGACAGGGTCTTACTCTGTTGCCCAGGCTGTAGTGCAGTTGCACAATCTGGACTCTGCAGTCTCCACCTCTCAGGCGCAAGTAATTCTCCCACCTCAGTCTCCTGAGCTGCTGAGACTACAGGCGCATGCCACCACGCCTGACTTTTTATTTATTTACTTACTTACTTATTGTAGAGATGAGGGTCTCGCTATATTGCCCAGGCTGGTGTTGAACTCCCGGGCTCAAGCAATCCCCCTGCCTCAACTTCCCAAAGACTCTTCTTATGGAATGCTGAGGTCCCAGCTCAGTTACACTAGGGCAAAGGTCCCAGCTCAGTTACACTAGGGCAAAGGTGAGCTACCACACCTGGCTCCACACTATAATCTATGTTCCTTAAAAACAGGGACAATATCAGATGCATTGCTGTCCTCCTTTAGTGCCTGGCACAAGCTGTGCCTAGAGTGATCAGTAAATTTGGGTTTACCTGAATCAACAAGATAGCATCAAAAAGCACTCAGAAAAACTCTCTCGAAAAACTCTCTCTAAAAACTCTCAAAGGTCTCAGAAAGACCTCTGCCCTGATGTAACTGAGCTGGAACCTCAACATTCCATAAGAAGAGTCTGACTCCCCTATTCTAAATACTCAACCTCATACTTTACTTTGTGCAAAGGCAGTAGTCACTATTCTGACCCATCTCCAAAGTGGCTACTGAAGTCAAGCCTGGCCCCAGCCTCTTTCTGCAGAGTGCACCTGTAATCAGGGACTTCACTCTCAGCTAGGCAAAGTGGCAGAGTAAAATGGAAATCCAGATAGTATTTTGCTTTTTTTGTTGTTGTTTTTTTTGTTTTTTTTTGAGACAGAGTCTCACTCTGTCGCCCAGGCTGGAGTGCAATGGTGCAGTCTTGGGTCACTGAAGCCTCTGCCTCCCAGATTCAAGCAATTCTCATGCCTCTGCCTCCCGAGTAGCTGGGATGATAGGCACATGCCACCACACCCAGCTAATGTTTGCGCCATGTTGCCCAGACTGGTCTCAAACTCCTGACCTCAGGTGACCCACCCACCTCGGCCTCCCAAAATGTTGGGATTATAGGCATGAGCCACTGCCCCCAGCTGCATTTTACTTTTTTTTTTTTTGAGACAGAGTTTTGCTCTCGTTGCCCAGGCTGGAGTCCAATGGCACGATCTTGGCTCATCGTAACTTCAAGCGACTCTCCTGCCTCCCGGGTTCAAGCGACTCTCCTGCCTCAGCCTCCCAAGTAGCTGGGATTACAGGCATGCACCACCACACCCGGCTAATTTTGTATTTTTAGTAGAGATGGGGTTTCTCCATGTTGGTCAGGCTGGTCTCAAACTCCCGACCTTAGGTGATCCACCTGCCTCGACCTTCCAAAGTGCTGGGATTACAGGCATAAGCCACTGTGCCCAGCCCCCGCATTTTACTTTTTTATGCAGATAAATTTCTTTCAGTAATCCCCGATATATGTTCCCCCAAACCTATTGGCTCCTTCTGTTTCTATTTCATCCTTGCATCTCAGTCCATAGCTAACTCACACCTAAGGGCCTCTGCTGTGTGGGCCCGAGTCTTCTATCTAGATATCTTCTCTATATGAAGAATTTCCTAGAGCCAATATAGTAAGAATGGCCTGAGAAAACTTTGCATCCCCATCTACGTTTTCCTCTTTTTAGTATTAAAAAAAAAACCTGAGGAAAAAGAGAAATCAATGTAGTATAATTAACAGATTAAATAAGTAAAAGGATAAAAAAAATAAGCAAAAATCGGTAGCATTCACTGGTGGTACCAGCAATAACTAATTAGAAACTATATGATAAAATATCCAATTCAAAATTCTTGGAAATAAACTTCCTGAGATGTCTGTGATTTGTATGAGAAAATCTGTAAGAACCAATAAGAAGACATATAAAATAACCTGAGTTAAGAAGAGAGAGAGGCCGAGTTCCTGGATGGAAAATAATGTAATAAAGTCTATTGGACATTTGCCACTCCAGCCTCCAAGTTCTGAGGATGAGCATCAGGTATCCCTACCCATCCCCATGTAGTGTGCCCCAGAAATTCAAAGAGACAAGGATGTAATTGAGACAGTCCGTACCCCTAAGAAGAAACAATTACATATATCAGTGCTGTCCAACAGGAGTATCATACGAGCTAAATATGTAATTTTAGAATTTATTTTAGCTATGTTGTAAAAATTAAAAAGGAATTGGGCATGGTGGCTCATACCTGTAATCCCAGCACTTTGAAAGGCCAAGCCAGGAGGATCACGAGGGGAGATGGAGACCATCCTGGCTAACAAGGTGAAACCCCCTCTCTATTAAAAATACAAAAAAGAATTAGCCGGGCATGGTGGCAGGCGCCTATAGTCCCAGCTGCTCGGGAGGCTGAGGCAGGAGAATGGTGTGAACCCAGGAGGCAGAGATTGCAGTGAGCCGAGACAGTGCCACTGCACTCCAGCCTGGGCAACAGAGCAAGACTCTGTCTCAAAAATAAACAAATAAAAATAAAAAGGAAACAGGTAAAATTAATTTTAGTAACATATTTAACCCTCAAAATCAACATATCAATATAAAAATTACTGATATTGGGCCAGGTGCAGTGGCTCACCCCTGTAATCCCAGCACTTTGGGAAGCCGAGGTGGGTGGATCACAAAGTCAGGAGTTTAGGACCAGCCTGGCCAATATGGTCAAACCCCATCTCTACTAAAAATACAAAAATTAGCTGGGCATGGTGGTGCTCGCCTGTAGTCCCAGCTGCCTCAGGAGGCTGAGGCAGAAGAATCACTTGAACTCAGGAGGCAGAGGTTGCGGTGAGCCGAGATCATGCCACTGCACTCCAACCTGGGCGACAGAGTGAGACTCCGTCCCCAAAAAAAAAAAAAAAAATTACTAATATTTTATATTTTTATGTAAATCTGAAATTCAGTGTGTATTTTACACAAAACACATTTCAATTCAGACTAGCCACATTTCAAATGCTTAATACATGTGGTTAGTGGCTACTGCACTAGACAGTATGGATGATAATTTCAATGAAACTTTAAGTGTAATGACAGAGGCACATGGATGACATGGGAACTAAGAGGAGGTATGTCTAATCTAGTCTGGGATAATCAGGGTAGGTTACATAGAAGAGATATCTACTTAAACAGGCCTGTGAGGATGAGCAGGAATTAGCCAGGCAAAGTAAAGATGGGAGAAAGGTGTACTAAGCAGCACTAACAGAAAGTATGAGGTGAAAAATAGCACATTACACCAGGAACTATCAGTAGTAATATTCTTGCATAAAAATGGAAGCAAGAAGCAGTGAGAAAAGAAGCTAGAGAGTATATCATCACGAAATCTGCCCATTCTCTCCCTAGCCCAAGCCAGGGGAAAGGCAGCAAAGGTGACAGGAGGAGCTGTCCCTGGTTCTGACACTCTATGCAGATTCACAGTTCAGTTCCACCCAGCCTGCAACCGAACTGAACCAGATCAAGCCTATTTTCCTACATATTCTCTAGCATACATGAAGGCCCCAAAACCCTAAGCTTGGCCTGGCAGAACAGGAGAGCCTAGCAGCTTTGGACAGGCTACCCTGGATGAGCACAGGCAACAGAGTGAGATTTCCTTGCTACAAAAATTACAAAAATTAGCCAGGTGTGGAGGAGCATGCCTGCAGTCCCAGCTACTTAGGAGGCTGAGGCAGGAGGATCATTTGAGCCTAGCCCAGGTGGTCGAGGCTGCAGTGAGCCATGACCGCACCACTGCATTCCAGCCTGGGGGACACAGCAAAAGCCTGTCTCCTAAAAAACAAAATTCTCTATAGCATGCAATACTGTTTGATAGCATTTTACCCACAGTAGAACTTCCCTCAAAATTGGAGTCAATCCTCTCAAACACTGTCACTGCCATATCAACTAGGTTTACACAATATTCTAAATATTTTGTTGACATTTCAACAACGTTCACAGCACTTTCACCAGAGTCAATTTCACTTCAAGAAATCACTTTCTGGCCAGGCGCGGTGGCTCAAGCCTGTAATCCCAGCACTTTGGGAGGCCGAGATGGGTGGATCACGAGGTCAGGAGATCGAGACCATCTGGCCAACACGGTGAAACCCCGTCTCCACTAAAAAATACAAAAAACTAGCCGGGCGAGGTGGCGGGTGCCTGTAGTCCCAGCTACTCGGGAGGCTGAGGCAGGAGAATGGCGTAAACCCGGGAGGTGGAGCTTGCAGTGATGCACTCCAGTCTGGGCGACAGAGCAAGACTCCGTCTCAAAAAAAAAAAAAAAAAGAAATCACTTTCTTTGTTCATCCATAAGAAGGATTTCTGTACGGGCACAGTGGCTCACACCTGTAATCCCAACACTTTGGGAGGCCGAGACAGGCGGATCACGAGGTCAGGAGATCGAAACCATCCTGGCTAATATGGTGAAACCCCATCTCTACTAAAAATACAAAAAATTAGCCGGGTGTGGTGGCAGGCACCTGTAGTCCCAGCTATTCGGGAGGCTGAGGCAGGAGAATGCGTGAACCCAGGAGGCAGAGCTTGCAGTGAGCTGAGATCGCACCACTGTACTCCAGCCTGGGCAACAGAGTGAGATTCCATCTCAAAAAACAAAAAACAAAAAAAAAAAAAGAAGGATTTCCTCATCTGTTCAAGTTTTATGAGATTTCAGCAATTCAGTCACATATTCAGGCTCCACTTCTGATTCTAGTTCTCTTGCTGTTTCCACCACATCTGCAATTACCTCCTCCACTGATGTCTTGAACCCCTCAAAGTCATCCATGACAGTTGGAATCAATGTCTTCCAAACTCTGATTTTTGTTGATATTTGGACCTTCTCCCATGAATTATGAATGTTCTTAATGGCATCTAAAATGGTGAATCCTTTCCAGAAGGTTTTCAATTTACTTTGCCCAGATCCATTATGGGAATCATTGTATATGGAATGTATTTCTTTTTTTTTTTTTTTTTTTTTTTTTTTGAGGCGGAGTCTTCACTCTGTCCCCCAGGCTGGAGTGCAGTGGCACCATCTCGGCTCACTGCAAGCTCCGCCTCCCGGGTTCGCGCCATTCTCCTGCCTCAGCCTCCCGAGTAGCTGGGACTACAGGCGCCCGCCACCGCGCCCGGCTAATTTTTTTTGTATTTTAGTAGAGACGGGGTTTCACCTTGTTAGCCAGGATGGTCTCGATCTCCTGACCTCGTGATCCGCCCGCCTCGGCCTCCCAAAGTGCAGGGATTACAGGCGTGAGCCACCGCGCCCGGCTGGAATGTATTTCTTAAATAATGACTTGAAAGTTGAAATTACTCCGTGATCCATAGGCTACAGAATGCATGTTGTGTAAGTAGGTATGAAAGCAACATTATTCTCCTTGTACAACTCCATCAGAGCTCTTGAGTGACCAGGTGCACTGTCAAGGAGCAGTAATATTTTGAAAGAACTCTTTTTTTCTGAGCAGTAGATCTAAACAGTGGACTTAAAATATTTAGTAAACCAGCTGGGCATGGTGGCTCATGCCTGTAATCCCAGCACTTTGGGAGGCCGAGGCAGGCAGATCACCAGGTTGTTCAAGACCAGCCTGACCAACACAGTGAAACTCCATCTCTACTAAAAATACACAAATTAGCTGTGCATGGTGGTGTGCATCACCTGTAATCCCAGCTACTCAGGAGGCTGAGGCAGGAGAATCACTTGACCCCAGGAGGCGTAGGCTGCAGTGAGCCAAGATCACACCACTGCACTCCAGCCTGGGAGTCAGAGCAAGACTCTTGTCTCAAAAAATAAATAAATAAATAAATAAATAAATAAATAAATAAATCAGTAAACCATGCTGTGAAAAAAAAAAAAAACCTGCTGTCATCCAGGCTTCATGTTCCATTTATAGAGCACAGGCAGAGTAGACACAGCATAATTCTTTTTCTTTTTTTTTTTTTTTTTTTTTTTTTTTTTTTTTTTTTTTTTTTTGAGACGGAGTCTTGCTCTGTCGCCCGGGCTGGAGTGCAGTGGCCGGATCTCAGCTCACTGCAAGCTCCGCCTCCCGGGTTTACGCCATTCTCCTGCCTCAGCCTCCCGAGTAGCTGGGACCACAGGCGCCCGCCACTTCGCCAGGCTAATTTTTTGTATTTTTAGTAGAGACGGGGTTTCACCGTGTTAGCTAGGATGGTCTCGATCTCCTGACCTCGTGATCCACCCGTCTTGGCCTCCCAAAGTGCTGGGATTACAGGCTTGAGCCACCGCGCCCGGCCCATAATTCTTTTTCTTTTTCTTTTTTTTTTTTTTTTTTTTTGAGACGGAGTCTCGCTGTGTCGCCAAGGCTGGAGTGCAGTGGCCAGATCTCAGCTCACTGCAAGCTCCACCTCCCGGGTTTACACCATTCTCCTGCCTCAGCCTCCCGAGTAGCTGGGACTACAGGCGCCCGCCACCTCGCCTGGCTAGTTTTTTTGTACTTTTTAGTAGAGACGGGGTTTCACCGTGTTAGCCAGGATGGTCTCGATCTCCTGACCTTGTGATCCGCCCGTCTTGGCCTCCCAAAGTGCTGGGATTACAGGCTTGAGCCACTGCACCCGGCCCACGGCATAATTCTTAAAGGTTCTAGGCTTTTCATAATGGTAACAGTGCACTGGCTTCAATTTAAAGTCACCAGCTACATTAGACCCTAATAGGAGAGTTAGCCTGTGCTTTGAAGCTTTGAAGCCAGGCATTGATTTCTCTCTAGCTATGAAAGTTCTAGATGGCATCTTCTTCCAACAGAAGGCTGTTTGATCTACACTGAAAATCTGTTGTTCAGTGTAGCTGCTCTCATCAATTATTTTAGTTAGATCTTCTGGCTAATTTGCTGCAGCTTCTACATAAGCACCTTCTACTTTGTTATGGAGATGGCTTCTTTCCTTAAACCTCATGAACCAATCTCTGCTAGCTTCAAACTTTTCTTCTGTAGCTACCTTACCTCTGTTGGCATTCACAGAATTGAAGAGAGTTAGGGCCTTGCTCTGGATTAGGTTTTGGCTTAAGGGAATGTTATGACTGGTTTGATCTTCTTTCCAGATCACTAAAACTTTCTCCATATCAGATAAGGTTATTTTGCTTCTTACTATTCATGTGTTCACTGGATTAGCACTCTTAATTTCCTTAAGAACTTTTCCTTTGCATTGACAATTTGGTTAGTTGCGTGGTGCAACAGGTCTAGCTCTATATGTCTTCCTCACTAAGCTTAATCATCTCTAGCTTTTGACTTAAAGCAAGAAATGTGCAACTCCTCCTTTCACTTGAACACTTACAGGTCATTGTAGGGCTATTAATTGGCCTACTTTCAGTATTGTTGTGTCTCAAGGAATAGGGAGACCCAAGGAGAGGGAGAGAGATCGGGGAATGGCCTGTCATTGAGCAGTTAGAATACACATAAGGTTGGGCACAGTGGCTCATGCCTATAATCCCAGCACTTTGGGAGGCCAAGGCAGGAGGATCACTTGAGTCCAGGAGTTTGAGACCAGCCTGGGCACTATAGTGAGACTCCATCTCTATAACAACAACAAAAAAAAAGACTTTTAAATGAGCCAGGCATGGTGGTGCATGCCTGTAGTCCCAGCTACTCAGGAAGCTGAGGTGGGAGGATCGATTGGGCCCAGGAGGTCAAGGCTGCAGTGAGCCATGATCATGCCACTGCACTTCAGCAGCCCCGGTAACAGAATGAGACCCTGTCTCTAAAACAACAAGAAAACCCACGACATTGATAGATTAAATTTGCCATCTTATTTGGCCATGGTTCATGGTGCCCCAAAACAATTGCAATAGTAACATCACAGGTCACTGCTTACAGATTGCCATACAGATACAGTAATAATGAAAACGTTTGACATATCATGAGATTTATAAAAATGTGAGAAAAAGACACAATTTGAGCACATGCTGTTGGAAAATTGGCACCAATAGACTTGCTTGATGTACAGTTGGTTAAAAACCTTCAACTTGTAAAAACAAAACAAAAAACACAGTATCTGCAAAGTGCAGTAAAGCAAAGCATGATAAAACAAGGTATGCCTGTATTTGATATAAGTGGTCAAGAAGTATGGAGGGATATTTGGAGAGCATTGAAGAAGCTGACAAGACTAGATTTGAAGCTTTCCTGCAATTAGATAAAAAAAGGATTACAAAAACATCACTTTGATCTAGGAAAAGTACTCTTTCACAAGAGAAGAGGTGAAACTGATCGGGAAAACAGAGGCTTTTGAAAGAACCGTCAAGACAGACTGAAAAACCAGGAAGATTGGTCATACCCCTAAGTTATATCACAGTGCTCTCAACAGACCAGAAGGGGCAACAAGGAACTGAAAGAGGAAATTTGCCTTTATTGAAAAAAGCTTATAGCTATGAAACCAAGAGTTGGTATGAAACAAAACAACTGAGGGACTATTACCACGATACAGGTTATCTCAACTCATCACCATCATCGAGATGAGTGAGATATACTCTTGACCAATACAGCCCATTAAGAAGAGCTTCCAGGACATCTAGTGCCACCAGTGGTCTGAGGTGTTAGAGTAAGCAATCAGTTTTGACATATCCAGTGGCCTGCTGCTAAGACCTAAGCCCCCTAATGTCCATACAGCTTGGTTATAAAACTTTTTTATGCCAAAAAGAAAAAAGAGAGAGAGAGAGAGATTATTTTTTTAATGGGACAGAACTAAAATACTGGTCAACAGCATGTAAGTTGGGAGATGGGGTGATCAGAGCGAAAGTGTTCTAACGGTACTTGTACTGTTTAGGACAAGGATAAAGGTATTGATTAACTTTAGACTTTGGTAAGCATAGACAGTAACACTTCAATAAAAAAAAAAACAAGTAGCCAGGGATGGTGGCACAGTCTTGTAATCTTAGCTACTTGGGAAGCTGAGGTGGGAGGATCACCAGAGCCTCGAGTTCAAGACGAGCCTGGGCAAAATAACAAGGCCCCAATCACAAAAAAAGAAAAAAAGAAAAAAAAAACTGAAAAGAACAGAAATAGACCAAGCATGGTGGCTCACACCTATAATCCTAGTGCTTTGGTGCTTTGGGAGACTGAGGTGGGAAGACTGCCTGAGACCCGGAGTTCAAGACTAGCCTGGGCAACATACCAAGACTCTGTTTCTACAAAAAAATTAAAAAATTAGCTGGGTACAGTGGCACATCACTGTAGTCCTAGCTTCTCGGGTAACCGAGGAAGGAGGATAACTTCAGCTCAGGAGTTTGAGGTTACAGTGAGCTATGATCACGTTACCGTCCTCCAGCCTGGGCGACACAGCCACACCCTGTCTCTAAAAAAAAAAAAAAAAGGCCGGGCGCGGTGGCTCAAGCCTGTAATCCCAGCACTTTGGGAGGCCGAGACGGGCGGATCACGAGGTCAGGAGATCGAGACCATCCTGGTGAACACAGTGAAACCCCCTCTCTACTAAAACTACAAAAAACAAGCCGGGCGAGGTGGCAGGCGCCTGTAGTCCCAGCTACTCGGGAGGCTGAGGCAGGAGAATGGCGGGAACCCGGGAGGCGGAGCTTGCAGTGAGCTGAGATCCGGCCACTGCACTCCAGCCTGGGCGACAGAGCAAGACTCCGTCTCAAAAAAAAAAAAAAATAAATAATAAAAATAAAAATAAAAAAAAAAAAAAAAATAGAAATAAAATTAAAAAGAATAGAAATAAAACTTTCAAATCATTAGCTAAAATGATTTAGCTAAGATGATTAAAGAACTTGAGTCGGTCTAGGAGCAGTGGCTCACATCTGTAATCCCAGCACTCTGGGAGGCTGAGATGGGCAGATCACCTGAGATCAGTTTGACACCAGCATGGCCAACGTGATAAAACCTCGTCTCTATTAAAAATACAAAAATTAGCTGGGTGTGATGGCGCATGCCTGTAATCCCAGCTACTCAGGAGGCTGAGGCATGAGAATCGCTGGAACTCAGGAGGCAGAGGTTGCAGTGAGCCAAGATCGTGCCACTGCACTCCAGCCTGGGTGACAGAGCAAGACTCTGTCTCAAAAAAAAAAAGAAAGAAAGAAAGAAAGAAAGAAATTGAGTCAGTAAAAATCTTCCCACAAAAAATAAAATTCGAATGGTACAGGTGAGTTCTGCCAAATGTTCAAGGAATGACAAAACACTTCAGTCTTTCTTTTTTTTTTTTTTTGAGATGGAGTCTTGCTCTGTCACCCAGGCTGGAGAGCAGTGGTGCAGTCTCGGCTCACTGCAAGCTCCACCTCCAGGGTTCACGCCATTCTCCTGCCTCAGCCTCCCAAGTAGCTGGGACTACAGGCGCCTGCCACCATGCCCGGCTAATTTTTTTGTATTTTTAGTAGAGACAGGGTTTCACTGTGATAGCAAGGATGGTCTCGATCTCCTGACCTTGTGATCCGCCTGCCTCGGCCTCCCAAAGTGCTGGGATTACAGGTGTGAGCCACCGTGCCCTGCCAGAACACTTCAGTCTTATACAAACTTTTCCAGCGAACAGAAGATGGAACACTCCCCACCTCAGTATAATCTTGATATCAAAACCAACGAGAACTGTACAAGAAAGTAATATGACAGGCCAGTCTCACCATGTAAAAATCCTAAATAGCAGGAAACCAATTCTAGTGATTTATTAAAAATAAATCTAGGCCAGGTGTGATGGCTTGCACTTATAATCCCCATACTTTGGGAGGCTGAGGTGAGAGGACTGTTTGAGACCAGGAGTACAAAACCAGCCAGGGCAACATGGTGAGACCTTATCTCTACAAAAAATAAATAAAATAGCCAGGTATGGTGGTACACGCCTGTGGTCCCAGCTACTCAGGAGGCTGAGGCCAGAGGATGGCTTCAGCCTGGGAGGCAGAGGTTGCAGTGAGCCAAGATCATGACCCACTGCGTTCCCACAGGGACGACACAGCCAGACCCTGTCTCAAACAAACAAACAAACAAACAAACAAACAAAAACTTAAATTCAGCCAGGTGTGGTGGCTCATGCCTGTAATCCCAACATTTTGGAAGGCCGAGGCGAGAGGGTTGCTTCAGTCCAGGAGTTCAAGACTAGCCTGGGCAACATAGTGAGGCCTTGTCACTACAAAAAAAACATGTTTAAAATTAGCCAGGTGTGGTGGCTCATGCCTATAGTCCCAGCTACTCAGGAGGCTGAGGTGGGAGGATCACTTGAGCCTGGGAGGTGGAAGTTGCAGTGAGCCATGATAACACCACTACACTCCAGCCTGAGTGACAGAGTGAGACCCTGTCTCAAAAAGAAAGAAAAAAAAAGGTCATCAAAAGAGATTATAAATAAAGCAAAGACAAGGCAAAAACTAGGAACAAGTATTTGCAATACATATAACCATCAAATGTTATATATAAAAACTACAAATCAAAAGAAAAACAATCATATTGCTAAGATGTGCTTAAGAAAAATAAAAAGAAAAACAATTTTTTTTTTTTTGAGACAGAGTCTCGCTCTGTCACCCAGACTGGAGTACAGTGGTGTGATCTCGGCTCACTGCAACCTCCGCCTCCCGTGTTCAAGCCATTCTCCTGCCTCAGCCTCCCAAGTAGCTGGGACTACAGGCACGTGCCACCGTGCCCAGCTAATTTTTTGTATTTTTAATAGAGGCGGGGTTTCACCATGCTGGCCAGGCTCATCTCCAACTCCTGACCTTGTGATCCACACACCTTGACCTCCCAAAGTGCTGGGATTACAGGCGTGAGCCACCGCACCCGGCCAACAATTGTTTTGTTTAAGGCAAAAATCATTTACAGCTATTTCAAAGAAGAGGAAAAGGGCAAAAATCATTTATTTATTTATTTAGATGGAGTCTTACTATGTTGCCCAGGCTGGTCTTGAACTCCTGGACTCAAGCGATCCTCCCACTTTGGCCTCCCAAAGTGCTGGGATTGCAAGCATGGGCCACCATGCCCAGACTGAAAATCGTATTTTTAAAGTTTAATTTTTTTTTTTTTTTGAGATGGAGTCTTGCTCTGTCACCCAGGCTGGAGTGCATGGCACAACCTCAGCTCACTGCAACTTCCGCCTCCCAGGTTCAAGCGATTCTCCTGCCTCAGCCTCCCAAGTAGCTGGGACTATAGGTGTGCACCACCATACCCAGCTAATTTTTACATTTTTAGTAGAGATGGGGTTTCATGTTGACCAGACTGGTCTTGAATGCCTGATCTCGGGTGACCTACCCACCATGGGCTCCCAAAGTGCTGGGATTACAGGCATGAGCCACCTCACCCAGCCTAATCTCATTATTTATAAGGAAAATACAAAGACCACAATAAGACATCAATTTCACCGACTAAATAGTGCAAAAGCTAAGGAGGGCCGGGCACGGTGGCTCAAGCCTGTAATCCCAGCACTTTGGGAGGCCGAGATGGGCGGATCACGAAGTCAGGATATCAAGACCATCCTGGCTAACACGGTGAAACCCCGTCTCTACTAAAAAATACAAAAAACTAGCTGGGCGAGGTGGCGGGTGCCTCGGGAGGCTGAGGCAGGAGAATGGCGTGAACCCGGGAGGCGGAGCTTGCAGTGAGCTGAGATCCGGCCACTGCACTCCAGCCTGGGGGACAGAGGGAGACTCCGTCTCAAAAAAAAAAAAAAAGAAAAGTTAAGGAGGTAGAATAATGAGAACTATTAGATACTGTTGGTGAGAATGTAAACTGGTACAACCAACACACTCTTTTGTAACGTTGAAGATGTGCACACCCTATAACAGCAATTCCACTACAGAACTTCTGCATTGCCAAGAGGAGATACGCACAAGAATGTTCTTAGTAGCACTGCTTGTACTAGTAAAATATTGAAAACTACACTAAATCCATCCATAATAGAACAGATAAATGAATTGTGATATACATAAATCTCACAAACATGATACTGAGTGACAAAAAAACAAGCTGCAGAAGAATGCTTATGGTATGACTCTAATTTGTAAAATTCAAAAATATGCAAAAGTAAACCATGTGGTTTAAGGATACAAATATACATATTAAACAATACAGAAAAAGCAAGGGTAAACTCAAATGTCAAGATGGTAGTTACATCCAAAAGGGGAAAGAATGGGAACGGATTATGAAGTAGCACACAGAATATCTCAAAAGATAAAGGTAAAAAACAAAAATAAGGGTAAAAATAATATTCATATTCTCTCTCAGTAGGGAGGAGATAAAATGAATGGTGGATAATAGGTGTCTGTTCAAACATTTTTCTTTATAACATACATATGGCCAGGCGCGGTGGCTCAGCCTGTAATCCCAGCACTTTGGGAGGCCGAGGCGGGCGGATCACGAGGTCAACAGATCGAGACCATCCTGGCCAACACGGTGAAAGCCAGACTCCGTCTCAAAACACACACACACACACACACACACACACACACACACACACGTTATATTCTTTTTCTTAATTTTTTTTTTTTTTTTTTTTTTTTTTTTTTTTTTTTTGAGACGGAGTCTCGCTCTGTCGCCCAGGCTGGAGTGCAGTGGCCGGATCTCAGCTCACTGCAAGCTCCACCTCCCGGGTTTACGCCATTCTCCTGCCTCAGCCTCCTGAGTAGCTGGGACTACAGGCGCCCACCACCTCGCCCAGCTAAGTTTTCGTATTTTTTAGTAGAGACGGGGTTTCACCGTGTCAGCCAGGATGGTCTCGATCTCCTGACCTCGTGATCCGCCCGTCTCGGCCTCCCAAAGTGCTGGGATTACAGGCTTGAGCCACCGCGCCCGGCTTTTTTTTTTTTTTTTTTTTTAGACAGAGTCTCACTCGTGCACCCAGGCTGGAGTGCAGTGGCATGATCTCGGCTCACTGCAACCTCCGCCTCCCGGGTTCAAAAGCTTGTCCTGCCTCAGCCTCCCAAGTAGCTGGGATTACAGGGGCCCGTCACCACGCCTAGCTAATGTTTGTATTTTTAGTAGAGACGGGGTTTCACCATGTTGGCCAGGCTGGTCTCGAACTCCTGACCTCAAGTGATCTGCCTGCCTCGGCCTCCGAAAGTGCTGGGATCAGAGGCGAGAGCCACCGTGCCCGGCCTATCGTCTGTAATTTCCGAAAACACACACATCCCTACATACCCCCTCACAAGTCTCGCATTTCTTAAGGTGGGCATTTTTGGGTTGGCAATGCCATTGAAGGGATTCGACCGATTAATCCTACAACGAATACCAAATACTTCTAGATTTTCATTGTGCTTTAAAGGAAAGACCTCAGGGTTTGCCAACAAAAAGACCTAGATTTGAATCCAGGTTCTAACAAGCGGTGTGACCAAAGGTTAGTTAACCCCTTCAACAAAAACATATGGACCCCCAGCCACCAGCGGAGGGGTACACGTAGGGCAGGAATCCTTGGGTGATAAATATGAGGTCCTTTCCCTCTAGAGTCCACGGTTTAAGAGAAGGCTGACAGGAAAAAAAATTAAATAAATACAAATTAAAAATTAAAGAAAAAAATATAGATCTCTCTACAACCTGCCAACAACAGGTCGTTCCCCATCCTCTTGAGCCCATTTTCCACACAGTTACAAACTGCTGCTTTAAAATGCACACCGGATTAAATTACTTGCCTGAATATAGTCCTCCAATTGTTCCCCCACGTCCTCAGGATAAAAGGCTCCCCGAGTTCTGCGCGGGCCTCTCGCACTCCTGAGGCGCTTGCCTCACGGGCTTTCCTCTCACGTGGCTTCCTCACAAGTCCACATTTGGCTCCACCCACGCCGAGTCACGCAACGGGCATCTGATTGGTGAGCGTAGAGGAAGGACTGAGCATGCGCGACCTAGCTCCTCCCTCCGTCCCTATACTTAGGTCTTTGAGTCTGCAGAAAGCTTGAGTTCCTCCCCTTCCCAAGCCCGCAACGTCTATTAAGGCATAATTGACATTTGATAAACTGCACATGGCCGGGCGCAGTGGCTCACGCCTGTAATCCGAACACTTTGGGAGACGGAGGCGGGTGGACCACCTGAGGTCAGGAGTTCGAGACCAGCCTGACCAACATGGCGAAACCCTGTCTCTAGTAAAAATACAAAATTAGCCGGGCGTGGAGGCGCGCACCTGTAATCCCAGCTACTCGGGAGGCTGAGGCAGGAGAATTGCTTGAACCCGGGAGGCGGAGGTTGCAGTGAGCCAAGATGGCACCACTGCACTCCAGCCTGAGCAACAGGAGTGAAACTAAACAAACAAACAAACAAAAAAACACGTTTAAAGTGTGCGGTCTGATGAGTTTTGACACAAATGAAACCTTCACAACAATCAATATAACGACCCTATTCATTCCCCGCCAGACTTTAATCCTGCCTCTTTGTTTCCTGCCTCTTGTCCCTCTCTGCCCTTCCCTCTGCAATGGCTAATCTCTTTTCTGTCGCCATACATAAGTTTTCATTTTATAGTATTTTATATAACTGGAATAATTTGGAGGAGAGGGGCTCTGGCTTGTTCCACTCACTACAAGTATTTTGAGATTCACCGATGTTTTTGTGTAAATCAGTAGTTCGTTTCCCTGGACCTGACCATCACTTTTCACAACAAGAAAGGAAGAAAAAAAAGTGTGTTCTATTTTATTGCTGAGTGTGCTCCATTGTATGGATATATGACAATTTGTATATTCATTCACGTGTGGATGGACATTTGGGTTGTCTTCAGTTTGGTACCATTACAAATGAAATTGCTATGACCATTTGTCTAAAAGTCTTTTAAACATTTCCTTTTTTTTTTTTTTTCCTGAGAAGTGGTCTCACTCTGTCACCCAGGCTAGAGTGGAGTGCAGTGGTACCATCATAGCTCACTACAGCTTGCAGCCTCGACCTTCCAGTCTCAAGCCATCCTCCCACCTCAGCCTCTGGAGTAGCTGGGACCACACCACCACTCCTGGCTAATTTTTTTTTTTTTTTGGTACAGATGGAGTCTTGCTATGTTACCCAGGCTGGTCTTGAACCCCTGGCCTCAAGCATTGGCCTACCAAAGCGCTGGGATTACAGATGTGAGCCACCATGCCCAGCAAGTCCCTAATCCATTTCCAGCTAATTTTTGTGTATAGTGAAAGGTAACGATCAATGTTCATTTTTTTGCTCATGGCTGTCCAATTGTTCCAGCATCATTTGTGGAAAGCATTGCCTCTGTTAAATTTCCTTAGCACTTGTGTTGAAAATCAACTGGTTATGTATGTCTGGGCCTATTTCTGGACTCTCTATTCTGTTCCACATATCTCTTTATGCCAAATACCATACTGTCTTGATTACTGTGGCTATATAATAAATCTTGAGATCAGATAGTGTAATTAGTTATCTATTGACACATAACAAATTACTACAAATTTAGAGGCTTGGCCGGGCACGGTCACTCACACCTGTAATCCCAGCACTTTGGGAGGCTGAGGCAAGTGGATCGCTTACGGTGAGGAGTTTGAGACCAGCCTGGCCAACATGGAGAAACCCCGTTGCTACTAAAAATACAAAACTTAGCCAGGCATGGTGGCTCACGCCTGCAATCCCAGCACTTTGGGAGGCGGAGGCGGGCGGATCATGAGGTCAGGAGTTCGAGACCAGCCTTGCCAATATGGTGAAATGCTGTCTCTACTAAAAAAAAGAAAAATTAGCCGGCATGGTGGCACATGCCCAGCTACTTGGGAGGCTGAGGCAGAAGAATTGCTTGAACCTGGGAGGCGGAGCTTGCAATGAGCCCAAGATCGCGCCACTGCACTCCAGCCTAGGCAACAGAGTGAGATTCTGTCTCAAAAATAAATAAATAAATAAATAAATAAAATTAGCCGGGCATGGTGTCGCAAGCCTGTAATCCCAGCTACTCAGGAGGCTGAGGCAGGAGAATCACTTGAACCCAGAAGGTGGAGGTTACAGTGAGCCAAGATCGTGCCATTGCACTTCAGCCTGGGTGACAGAGTGAGACTTTGTGTCAAAAAAAAAAAAAAAAAAATTTAGAGGCTCAACACACACATATTATGTGGGTCAAGAGTCCAGGCATGGTTTAGTTAAATCCTCTGTGAAGCATCTCACCGAGACTGCAATCAAGGTGTATATAAGCCAGGGCTGGATTCTTATCTGGAGACTGGACTGAAAAATAATTCACTTTCCAGCTGACATGGTAGTTAGCAAACTGAAACTGAATGAGAGCTTCAGTTTTTTGTTGTTTGGCTGTTGGTGGGCACCCTTAGCTTCAAGGGGCCTCCCCAATTCCTTGCTACATGAGCTTCCTCAACATGGCCAGAAAGGAGAAGAGGAAGAGACTCTAGAGTGGATCTGCTAGCAAGAGAGTCTTTTATAACTTAGTGCAATCACAAATGGCATCCCATCACCTTCACCATATTCTATTGGTTAGAAGCAATAGGTGGTCATGGGGCCATCTTAGAATCTGCCCTCTACAGGTAGTATAAGTTAACCAACTATGTTTTTATGTTTTTCTTTCTAAAGCATGTGTGTGTGTGTGTGTGTGTGTGTGTGTGTGTGTGTGTGTGTCTATTCTAGGTCCTTTTCATTCCCATATAAATTTTAGAATCAACCATAAATTTATATTAAAAAAAAAAAGCCAGCTGACTTTTGATTACGATTGTGTTAGATCTACAAATCAATTTGGGGACAAATAACACCTTAACAATATTGAGTCTTTTCATCCATGGACATAGTGTATTTTTCCATTTGGGTAGGTTGTCTTTCAGTTCTCTCGGTAATATTTTCTGGTTTTCAATGTATAGATCTTGCACTTTTTTTTTTTTTTTTCAAACTTATCCCTAAGTATTTTACATTTTTGGTGCTATTTTCTTTCTTCTTCTTCTTCTTTTTTTTTTTTTTTTTTTTTTTTTTTTTTTTTTTTTTTTTTTTTTTTGAGACGGAGTCTCGCTGTGTCTCCCAGGCTGGAGTGCAGTGGCGTGGTCTCGGCTCACTGCAAGCTCCGCCTCCCGGGTTCACGCCATTCTCCCACCTCAGCCTCCCAAGTAGCTGAGACTACAGGCGCCCACCACCACGCCCGGCTAGTTTTTTGTATTTTTAGTAGAGACGGGGTTTCACCATGTTAGCCAGGATAGTCTCGATCTCCTGACCTCGTGATCCACCCGCCTCGGCCTCCCAAAGTGCTGGGATTACAGGCTTGAGCCACCGCGCCCGGCCTTTTTTTTTTTTTT
The DNA here is from genome assembly GCF_003255815.1 of Theropithecus gelada. Lineage (NCBI taxonomy): Eukaryota > Metazoa > Chordata > Mammalia > Primates > Cercopithecidae > Theropithecus > Theropithecus gelada. The sequence continues at coordinate 63,542,070 of NC_037668.1, read as the reverse complement.
TTTTTTGAGACAATCTCTCTCTGTTGCCCAGGCTCAAGTGCAGTGGCACAACTGTGACTTCAGCCTCCACCTCCCGGGCTCAGGTGATCCTTCCACCTCAGCCTCCTGAGTAGCTGGGGCTACAAGAGCACGCCATGCCTATTTTTTTTTCTTTTTCTTTTTCTTTTTCTTTTTTTTTTTTTTGTAGAGATGGGGTTTCATCGTGTTGCTCAGGCTGGTCTTAAACTCCTGAGCTCAAGTGATCCAACTACCTTGGCCTCTCAAAGTACCAAGATTACAAGCGTGAGCCACCACAGCTGGCTGGTGCTATTTTCAATGTTTGTTTTTTGTTTTGTTTTGTTTTCAATTTTATCCTACCGTGCTTAGTCGGTAGGCTTAGAGAAGCAGGCACCTTCACTGTGTGGAAAGCCAAGGTTGTCCTGCACTAGGTAGGTGCAAAGCACGTGAAATAAAGAAGAATACTAGCATTACCATTTGCCTTCACTTTTTTTTTTTTAGGATGGAGTCGTGCTTTGTCACTCAGGCTGGAGTGCAGTGGCGCAATCTTGGCTCTCTGCAACCTCTGCCTCCCGGGTTCAAGCAATTCTCCTGCCTCAGCCTCCCGAGTAGCTGGGATTACAGGCGCCCGCCACCACACCCAGCTAATTTTTGTAGTTTTAGTACAGATGGGGTTTCACTGTGTTGGCCAGGCTGGTCTCGAACTCCTCACCTCATGATCCACCCGCCTCAGCCTCTCAAAGTGTTGGGCTTACAGGCATGAGCCACCACACCTGGCCTATCCTCACTTCTAACCATGCCCTCTTATCTAAGTCTTATCAGCAAGTAAGCTAACACCTTGCTTTTCAGCCAACAATTTTTTTTTTTTTTGACACAAAGTTTCACTCTTGTCACCCAGGCTGGAGTGCAGTGGCACAATCTCAACTCATTGCAACCTCCAATTCCCAGGTTCAAGAGGTTCTCCTGCCTCAGCCTCCCAAGTAGCTGGGACTACAGGTGTGCACTGTGCACCACTACACCCAGCTTTTTTGTACTTTTAGTAGAGACAGAGTTTCACCATGTTGGCCAGGCTAGTCTCAAACTCCTGACCTCAGGTGTTCCGCCCGCCTCGGCCTCCCAAAGTGCTGGAATTACAAGTTGAGCCACCGCTCCCAGGTTTTCTTTTTTCTTTTTTTTTCTGAAGTGGAGTCTCTTGTTGCCCAGGCTGGAGTGCAGTGATATGATCTCAGCTCACTACAACCTCTGCCTCCCAGGTTCAAGTGATTCTCTTTCTTCATTCTCCTGAGTAGCTGGGACTATAGGTGTGAACCACCACACCCGGCTAATTTTTGCATTTTTAGTAGAGACGGAGTTTCACCATATTGGCCAGGCTGGTCTTGAACTCCTGACCTGAAATGATCCTCCTGCCTCGGCCTCCCAAAGTGCTGGGATTACAGGTGTGAGCCACCATGCCCGGCCCTTCCTCCAACCTTTTTTTTTTTTTTTTTCTTTGAGACGGAGTCTTGCTCTGTCACCCAGGCTGGAGTGCAGTGGCCGGATCTCAGCTCACTGCAAGCTCTGCCTCCCGGGTTTACGCCATTCTCCTGCCTCAGCCTCCCAAGTAGCTGGGACTACAGGCGCCGCCACCTCGCCCGGCTAGTTTTTTGTATTTTTTAGTAGAGACGGGGTTTCACTGTGTTAGCCAAGATGGTCTCGATCTCCTGACCTCGTGATCCGCCCGTCTCGGCCTCCCAAAGTGCTGGGATTACAGGCTTGAGCCACCGCGCCCGGCCTGGTATTTACTTTTCAATTTGTTCTGAACTGGAACAGATAAGACGATATGATTTATTAATGCCCTATAACGTCAACATCTCCATCTGACTAGTGAAATCCACTTGTATTTCAAAACTCAGGTCATGTCTTCCTGCCTTCATGACAACTTCCTGACATTCCCTCCCATGTGTCCCTTCCTGCACTTCCTGTGGTGCAATATAAAACACTTTGCTGGTGTCCTTTGTTGACATAGCCTTCCTCTTCCTCATCCTCCTTCTCCCACTAAACATGTAAGTCTCAAAAGCATGAAGAAAACCATGTATTATTTATCTTTGTAGCCCCACTGCCTACCACAGGGTCAGGCAGGACATAGATGTTCAGTAAATGCTTGCCAAATAAATTATGACCACATGATTTATCTTGAAAAACAATGACTGCTCATTATGTGGCAGTTAATGCAAATATCAGAATATAAAATCCTAAATATATTAACGTTACAACTATGTAAAATGTTATGTATTGAAAGGTAATACGTAAAATAAATTGTCATTGCGTTTGGGATCTTTTTTAACATGAATTTTAAAACTCTTCATTACTCTTAATGTATGAATTCTCTCCCCCACACACTGACACACACTTGGGGTTGGAGGGTTAATATCATATGGGACACCGAGACTCTGAAGGCAGTTGGAGGAAGAAAACTAAACACAAGACAAACCAAGCCCAAATGTCAATGCAGGGACCAGGAGGCAGGGCAAGGAAAGAGATCACAAGGCCTGGAGCTCGGGGATAAATGAGACAGTATTACCAGGACAGCAAGGTTTAGGGCAGAGAGAAGTTTGAGCCTTGCTTCTTTAAGTGTCTGTGGGAGCCTCTGGATTTCATTTGTTTACCATACATTAAAGAGCACCTACTGTATGCCAGACACTGTGTGTTGGTTTCACAAAGGTGAATGAGACAAAGTCCTCAGAAGGATAATACAAAAATCCTCAGGCCTATTATAGTAAAAGTGTTGCAAATCAAAGACAAAAAGAAGATACTAAAAATTACCATAGGAAAAAGGGAAAGGACCTTCCAAGGAGCTGATAGTTCAATTTCCAATAGGACAGTAGAAGTGGAAAGACAACAGAATAACATCTTCAAAGTGCTGAAAGAAAAAGTCACCAAACAATATTACTTATCAAAATTGTCCTTCAGAGATTAAGGAACTAGAGCCGGGCATAGTGGCTCATGCCTGTAATCCTAACACTTTAGGAGACCTAGGTGAGACGATCACTTGAGCCCAGGAGTTCGAGACAAGCTTGGGCAACATAGTGAGACCCCCGTCTGTACAAAAAATTTTAAAAAAAATTATTAGCTGGGTGTGGTGACGTGCACCTGTAGTCCCAAATACTTGGGATGCTGTGGCAGGAGAATCTCTTGAGCTCAAGAGGTTGAGGCTCCAGTGAGCTATGATCAGAGCATCACACTCCAACCTGGGAGACAGAGAGAGATCCCATCTCAAAAACAAAACAAAACAAAACAAAAAGCAAACAAAAACAGGCAAAAGACTTGAATAGACATTTCTCCAAAGAAAACACACAAATGGCCAGTAATCACACTAAATTATGCTCAATATCACTAACAATTAGAAAAATGAGAGTCAAAACCACAATGAGATACCATTTCACATTCATTAGGATGGTTATTATTGAAAAATAAAAACAACAGAAAATAACAAGCATTGGTGAGAATGTGGAGAAATTGGAACCCAAGCTACCCCACATGCTGGTAAGAACGTAAACTGGTGTAGCTGCTATAGAGAACAGTATGGCAGTTCCTCAAAAATTAAACCTAGAATTGCCATATGAGCCAGCAATTTTGAGTATATGCCTTAAAGAAATTGAAAAGCGCCTTTGAAGAAATGTTTGTACACCCATGTTCATAGGAGCGTTATTCACAATAGCCAAAACATGGAAACTAGCATTATTCACAATAGCCAAAACATGGAAACAACCACAGTGCCAAAACCTGGTTAATGGATTGTGGTCTATTCATATAATGGAATACCATATAGCAACAAAAAGGAATACATCTCTGTTATATACAACATGGTTGAATCTCATAAACATAAAATTGAGCAAAAGAAGCCAGAAACAAAAGATTCTATTTATATAAATTCAAAACAAGCAAAACTACTTGTGGTGTGACAAATCAAGATAGTGTTTTATGGTTTTTGTTCTTGTTTATTTGATGCACAGCCTTGACCTCCCAGCTCAATTGATCCTTCCACCTTAGCCTCCAGAGTAGCTGGGACTACAGGTATGCACCACCATCCTTGGCTAATTTTTAAATTTTTTTGTGGAGACGGGGTCTTGCCACATTCCCCTTGCTGGTCTCAAATTCCTGAGCTCAAGGAATCCACCCACCTAGGCTTTCCAAAGTGCTGGAATTATAGGCGTGAGCCACTGCATCCGGCCTTTTTTGTTTGTTTGTTTGTTGTTGTTGTTGTTTAATAGACAAGGTCTCACTCTGTTGCCCAGGTTGGAGTGCAGTGGTTGTTCACAGGTGTCATCACAGTTCACTGCAGCGTTGACCTCCTGACCTCAAGAGATCCTCCTACTTCAGCCTCCCAAGTAGCTGGGACTACAGATTTGTGCCATCACACCCAGGTCAAGACAGTGGATATGTTTGATTATGGTGATGCATATGCTCAAACCCATTAAACTGTAACATTAGATATGTGCAGCTTTTCTATATCAATGACACCTCAAAAAACTGTTTTAAAAAAAGATAGTGGTTATCTTTGACCAGAATAGGTTCAGGTGGTGACTGAGAAGGGGTCCTGGAGGGCTTCTGTTTTTAAATCTGGGTGGAAGTTGCATGGATGTCTCTGCTTTGCAAAAAGTTGGGCTCCACACTTAAGATCTAAATATTTTACTATACACGTACGTCAAAAAAATTAGAAAAGGCAATACAGTAGAGTCTTCTCGCACTCTTTCCTCTTCTAGTTTTTTTCCACTTGTACATCAGATCTCATTCCCTCCAACTTCCTTCAAGTTTGCCCTCTGTTGTGCGTCTTTTCTCTTTCCAGTATTTCCAATTTGTCCCTCTTTACTGACTCCTTCCCTAGTGCGTAAATGTGCTCAATCTCTCCCATTCTGAAAAACGAATCATTTCCTACCCCAGCTAATATCAGAATTCATTATTTCCCTTTATATCTAACCTACCAACTAATGTACTACAGGTTCTTCAGATCTCTATAGTCAAGCTTCTGCCTTCTCCAGCCACAGATATTGGTTTCACCAGGGTCACCTATCACTTCCTTGCTGCAAATTCCACTGGAAACTTTTCAGATTTTGTCTTTTTAGATCACTATTGGATAGTTAGCCACTTCCTTCTTCTTTGTAGCTTATGTATATGTGTTTCCAAGCCTTTATGTATATGATTGCATTTAATCTTTCCAACCCTGGGATGTAAGTACTAGTACTATCTCTATTTTATGAATAAGAAAACTTGAGTCTAAGAGAGGTTAACTTGCCCAGTGTCACACAGCTAACTCCTACATAGTCCATCCTGTACATACTTGATGAAATGCTCTTTTCCCTTGATTTCTAAGACAACTTGTTCTCTCGTATCCATTTGTCCATGGGTTTTGTTTCTTTGCTTTGTGAGACAGAGTCTCCCTCTGTTGCCCAGGCTGGAGTGCAGTGGCGCAATCTCAGCTCACTGCAACCTCCACCTCCTGGGTTCAAGTGATTCTCCCGCCTCAGCCTCCTGAGTAGCTGGGATTATAGATGCCTGCCACCACGCCCAGCTGATTTTTGTATTTTTAGTAGAGATGGGTTCTCACCGTGCTGGTCAGGTTGGTCTTGAACTCCTGACCTCATGATCCACCCACCTCGGCCTCCCAAAGTGCTGGGATTACAGGCGTGAGCCACTGTGCAGGGCCATTCATGTTTTATTTCCCTTGGACATCTCTCTTCCTCTGTCTACCCTTTAAATATTTGTGTCCCCCAGGACTCTAAGTTTTTCATCTCTTCTTGGCCTGCGTGATCTTTCTGGGCACATATTTGAATGGTTTTAATTACCACCTGTGTATTTACGGCTCCCAGTCTCTTTCTCCAGTCCATAGGCACCAGCTCTCATCTCCAGCTTGTACAACACTGAACTTACCACCTTCCTCCTTCCTAAAAATCTTCTTCTCTGTTCATTCTCTCAGTGGCACTATTTTTTACCCAGCTGCCCAAGCCAGAAATCTGAGAGCCCTTCTAATGAGTCTGCCTCCTTCCCTCACTCTCTGTATCCATTCTGTCGCCAAGTTCTGCGTTTTCTATTTTCTGACTACCTCATGTGTTCATTCCTTCTTTCAATGGCAGTATCACTGCTCAGATTCAAGCCTTATCATCTTTTGCTTGGCTATTGCAATAAAAATTGAACTTCTCTTTAGCAGAACTTCAGCTTCAACCTAGTCACAATACTGCTGGCAAAATTAACAGATTAGAGTCTGTTATTCCCCTGTACCTATGTGATAAACTCTAAATTCCGTGAAATGCTATTTAACTTCTGTCCTGTCCTGTCAGGACTTGGTGCCTGCCTTGCGTCCAATTCCTCCTTCATCCCTTATAATCAAAAATTACTAAGATTACTTGTAATTCAAACATATCATGATCTTTTTTTTTAACTTCTGTCTTTCATCTTTGTATTTCCTAGCATGTCATAGAAACTCCAGAAATGTTTGTTAAACTAAATTTATTTTCTTCCTTCTTCAATTTGTAATATAGTTGCTAGTTTTCTTCCAACCCATCTACCCCTGATTTTGTCCCTCTTCTCTTTAAAGACTTGCCACTGGCTGGGCGTGGTGGCTCACACCTATAATCCCAGCTACTTAGAAGGCTGAGGATGGGGAATCATTTGAGGCCAGGAGTTTGAGGCCAACCTGGACAATATAGCATGATCTCATCTCTTAAAAAAATGTCAGCCTGAGCAACATAGTAAGACTACATCTCTACAAATTATTATTTTTTAAACTAGCTGGGGATGGTGGCACACTCCTGTAGTCCCTGCTACTCAGGAGACTGAAGCATGAGGATCGCTTGAGCCCAGGAGTTTGAGGTTCAGTGAGCTATGATATGATACCACTGAACTTCAGCCTGGACAAAAGAGCAAGACCCTGTCAAGGAAAAAAAAAATAAGACTTGCCACTAGCTTTGGAGAATAGTCAACACAGAAGAAATCAGAGGCAAGAGACAGAGAAAAAGATACAGAGAAACAAAAGGGACACATGCCTTGTAATGGTGCTGATCAGTCTGTCATTCCCCTACTTACTGGCCACCATCCCCCTAACAGGAGTGGGCCCACAAGCCATTCCTGACTGATGTAACACATCCCCCAGAAATTCAGGGATGGACATGAGCATGACACAAGTGGTGGGGGGTGAGGTGGGAATAAGGCCATTTGGACATACCTGAATCATACAAAATAATGAGGTTTCTGACTGGGTGCAGTGGCTCATGCCTGTAATCCCAGCACATGGGGAGGCTGAGGTGGGCGGATCACCTGAGGTCTGGAGTTTGAGACCAGCCTGGCCAACATGCTGAAAGCCCGTCTCTACTAAAAATACAAAAATTAGCTGGGCGTGGTGGCACACACCTGTAATCCCAGCCACTTGGGAGGCTGAGACAGGAGAATTGCTTGAACCCTGGGAGGTAGAGGTTGCAGTGAGCCACGATTTCGCCATTGCACTCCAGCCTGGGTGACAGAGTGAGATTCCATCTCAATAATAATAGTAAAAACAACAACAAATTTTCTATAAAAAAGAGGGATCCTATCTCCCAAAGAAGGAGTAAGGGAAAGCATTTGATCCGGCCTATCAGTTTTTGATATCTTTATCCCAGCAACTTTTTTTGATATCTTTTTATTGATATTTATTGATCTTTTTAATTTTTTTGATAAATTTTTTTATTGATATCTTTATCCCAGCAACACTGTTTTTTTTTTTTTTTTTGAGACAGAGTCTCACTCTGTCGCCCAGGCTGGAGTGCAGTGGCCAGATCTCAGCTCACTGCAAGCTCCGCCTCCCGGATTTACGCCATTCTCCTGCCTCAGCCTCCCGAGTAGCTGGGACTACAGGCGCCCGCCACCTCGCCCGGCTAGTTTTTTTGTATTTTTTAGTAGAGACAGGGTTTCACCGTATTAGCCAGGATAGTCTCGATCTCCTGACCTCGTGATCCGCCCGTCTCGGCCTCCCAAAGTGCTGGAATTACAGGCTTGAGCCACCGTGCCCGGCCTGCAACACTGTTTTTTATATTTTCTGACTACCCCATGGTTTCTGACTACAAAATAATTAATCAATAACAAGATCTTTCCTTCAATTTTACAAGGAAAAAAATTTATTTTTTTGAGACAGAGTCTGGCTCTGTCGCCCAGGCTGGAGTGCAGTGTCCGGATCTCAGCTCACTGCAAGCTCCGCCTCCGGAGCTTACACCATTCTCCTACCTCAGCCTCCGGAGTAGCTAGGACTACAGGCGCCCGCCCTGTCGCGCGGCTAGTTTTTTGTATTTTTTTTTTAGTAGAGACGGGGTTTCAACGTGTTAGCCAGGATGATCTCGATCTCCTGACCTCGTGATCCACCCATCTCGGCCTCCCAAAGTGCTGGGATTACAGGCTTGAGCCACCGCACCCGGCCGGAAAAATTCTTGAAGCAGTATTGATACAGTGCCCAGCAATGCTCTGTTGCTGGGATGAAGATATCAATAGAAAGTGACTGACAGACCCGGTGCAGTGGCTCACACCTGTAATCCCAGCATTTTGAGAGGCCAAGGTGGGAGGATGGCTTGAGCCCAGGAGTTTGAGACCAGCCTGGACAACATGGCAAAACACCATCTCTACAGAAATACAGAAATTAGCAGGGCATGGTGATGCGCACTTCCTGTAGTTCCTGCTATTCAGCAGGCTGAGGTGGCAGGATTGCTTGAGCCTGGGAGGTCAAGGCTGCAGGGAGCTATGATCATGTTACTGCACTCCAGCCTGGGTGACAGAGTGAGACCCTGTCTTAAAAAACTAAATAAAAAATAATTTAAAAAATAAGCCAGGCATGGTGGCTCATGCCTATAATTCCAGCACTTTGGGAGGCCAAGGCGGGCGGATCACGAGGTTAGGAGATTGAGACCATCCTGGCTAATGTGGTGAAACCCCGTCTCTACTAAAAATACAAAAAAATTAGCCGGGCAAGGTGGCGGGTGCCTGTAGTCCCAGCTACTCGGGAGGCTGAGGCAGGAGAATGGTGTGAACCCGGGAAGCGGAGCTTGCAGTGAGCCGAGATCGCACCACTGCGCTCCAGCCTGGGCGGCAGAGCGAGACTCTATACTCCACAAATAAATAAATAAATAAATAAATAAAGTGACTGACAGATAGTAGGCACCCAGTGTTAATCTCACTGCCTCTTCCTCCATCTCATGCCAAATTAGAATGAATTCTTTGAATAATTAAGTTTTTACTCTTCTGTGTTCCTAGCACCTAGGCAGAGCATGGCATGTACCCAGTTCATGATAAATGTTTGATAACTGATAAATATGGAGATAGTATACAGATGGAAAAAGCAACTGCCTTCTAGTAGAGTTATATGTAGAACTTTCTCCTCTGGCAAACTATAAATTCCCTAAGGAATTGTCCCTGCCATGACTTAGCAAAAGGGCTTTGCTGGTGAGAATTTTTCTAAAGATGAGACTGGATAGCCCTAGGTTGGATGAATTGGAGCAGCTTCTCCTCTGGAGAACTTAAGTCTTATAAAGTGTGTGGCCACACTGCCCTCTGGAGACTGCAGATTCTTCTCAAGCATTGCTTAAATAGATCTTCCCATTAAGAGCCATATCCAGAACTCCGATCAATCTTGTAAAAGTTTTCATATGTGAAGTGTTGCTGAAAAGCTCTTCTAAAATTCTCAAATAGCAATTTCTTTTTTAAAAGTTTTATTTTAGTTTTAATTGACACATAATAATTGTATACCAAATAGCAATTTTTAAAAATAGGGAGTCCCAAGAGTTAAAAACACAAAGTTTTTCCACTGTTCTTTGTAAAATTTCTCATACAGAGGAAATTGTTTTTAAAAAGCAACCACGTATGTTGCCATTACAGTGTACTGTATACTTATTAGACAATTGACAGGAAAAACAACTTTTGGCACAAGAATGCCAATTTATTCCTTTTTTGGACACATAAACACAAAATATCCCTGCAGGCCAAAAAAAAATTGCAAAATTTAAACGACCATCATCTTATCTCAACATGAGGATACAACCCCTCCCTTAATAGTTTAGAAAGTACCTCGTATTGCTAGAGACATACATCCAGTCCAAATTTAATAAAATACATTTTAAAACATTACAGGTCTAATAATATAGAAACAAAAATCACACCATTAGTCAAAGGAACAAATGCAAACATTTTCAGCCACTAGACATAGAAAGAGCATGAATATGTCAATAGCAAGGCATAAGAAAATGGTTAATCAATAACAAGATCTTTCCTTTAATTTTACAAGGAAAACTTCTTGGAGTTGAAACAGTATTGATACAATGCCCTCAGCCTCCACTTTCTTAAAATGAAAGCAGAGCTACCACCTTGCTATTGAGCAAGAAAATATTACAGCACATTCACAAAAGGTCGTTAGGACAGGGTGAAGAGGGTGAGCCTTATTAAACAGTGGATTATATTTTCCCACTCTAAGGGTAGGCAGCTTTGCCAGGTAGGTAAGCTTTGATGGAGGCTGGGCACCAGATCCTAAAACACAGACCATATAGAACATGTCTGCTTGAAAATCATCACCTTTGGAAGCAGCAAATAGAATTTACAGTAAGAATGAATATGTTCTGCTGCCCAGAACGCTGGTTGCATTAAGCCAGCTAATTCACTTTATAAGCCATTCAGGATTCAACAGCTAACAACACCACCACCAAAACATAATCGGTTCAACATTTGGGTCATCACCACTCTCTTAATGTCCCCTTTTTTTTTTTTTTTTTCGAGATGGAGTTTCGCTCTTGTTGCCCAGGCTGGAGTAATAGCTCACTGCACCGTCCACCTCCTGGGTTCAAGCGATTCTCCTGCCTCAGCCTCCCGAGTAGCTGGGATTACAGGCATCCACCACCAGGCCCGGCTAATTTTTTGTATTTTTAGTAGAGATGGGGTTTCACCATGTTGGTCAGGCTGGTCTCGAACCCTGACCTCAGGTGATCCACCCACCTCGGCCTCCCAAAGTGCTGGAATTATAGGCGTGAGCCACCGCGCCCGGCCAATGTCCCCACTTCTTATCCCCAAATTATTATTCTTTAGCATTGCTACATTTAAATCTTTCACACCACATGACAGTGCCTAAACAGGCTGCATTTAAAAAACAAAAACCAAACCAAACCAAACAGCCTAAAACTACTTCTAGAGAATGCACACCTCCCATTGATTGACACATGCGTAACGACTCAGTCAGTCCCGAGGGGGTTACCTATTGAAATTGTCAAGCCGAGTTAAAGTAAAACCATGCATTCAGACTTGCTCGCAATCATATTGCTGCAACTCTGGTTCTGCAGTGATTAGCTCTTCAAGATTCACCCCTCAGCAAGTTTTTGCCAATAGTCCCAGTTCTTCCAAATTTCTTCCCTTTTGTCCAAAATGACAGCATTGCACCTTTAGTGGTACTATTTTCTATAAAAATAGGCCTCCCGGCTTTTCTTCCACCACCACACCGATTTACCCCAGCGTGCCAGGACTGACTGAGGTCTTACAAGCTGTATTGTTCGAGGTCGAGCGTAGAGCAAGACAAGCTAATCAGGGATTTTGGAACATGGCCTTGCTCCCTGCTCCATACATGCCAGGAGATGGTGAGAAGTGACGCTTCCTCTGTGCATTATTAATAAGCAAGCCCGAGGCACTCAAGTGCAGGTGTGGTGCCCGCTGGCCAGCCAGCCAGCCACCAAGAGTTCTTCACATCTTGGATTCCTGCGAGTCCTCCTTCTCCTAAAAAAGCTTCCGTTTTTTCCTCCTCTTGGGTCCAGAGTGGCCATGCTGAAGGGTATTCTCTGTGCTCTCCCTGAACAAGTGTGAATAAAAGCAGCAGCCAGCCCCTCACCAACATGTCCTGATTTGTATTATCCAAGTGAGGTATTTGCAAAAAAAAAAAAAAAAAAAAAAAAAGGAAAATTTTAAGAAATTAACATCTGCCATCTCTTCACTCCTGGCTATGTTGTGCTTCAGTTACAGAACTTGCTTTTCATCCCATTATCTGCAGGGATTAAGGACGTCTGCATTCATCTTAATGAGCAACAGGCCTCGATCGACATTATAAAACTCTCAGAGACCAGGCTCATCAGCAAACACAGGTGGCGCCATTGATCAACAGCACATGGAAATGTAAACTTCAATGTATTTACAAGTTTATTTAAATGACTGAAGAAAAACAGTGCTTTATATTGCTGGGATTTTGAGAAGGCTAGTTTACGAGATTTGAAACGTCTCATGAGTTCTAGCAGACACCCTTCACCATCATTTCCCCACCAGCAGTTGCCAGGCAGGGGAGGCAAAATTGTTTTTACCCCATTGTGTCTATCTCTTTCCCTAGCGCCTTCCTCAGCCATATGGAGTGTGGCTCCAGGCCTTTTATCCCCTTTTCCATCCCTCACTCCTGATGTCCCGGATAGAGAATTACAAGTCAGTAAACTCTGGGCTGGGAAACACTGGCTGGAGCTACCAAGACACTATGTAACTGTTGTCCGTTCACAAAGTATTATCTACACTACATACAGAATACATTTTCCCCTACATTTTAACTGATGCTCGCTTAAGAGCAACTCCCTTTGTTGGGACAAGAAAGGAATCCCATCTCCCTGTGAGTGGAATTCAGAATCTATTAAGAAAAATCAACCTTTTCCACACAGTTTTAGTTTAATAAAAGGAAGGAAAACCCACCAAGTACATTTCAGGTCGAAAGAGAAGCAAAAAATTTGTACTGCAAGTAGTCGTGTGAGTTACCTTGATTCCCAGGAAAAGAAATTTTAAATGCTGGTACATTTTTGCAAGTTGCAGCATCACTCAATGTACCTTAAGGACTGGCAAAGCCTTTCCAATAAGGAAGCATCCTGGTTCTAGCTTATTTTAAAACAAAGTGACAGGACACCAACTGTGAATATAAAACAGGTAAAAATAATTCTTTAAAAAGGCATGGAAATATATGTCTTTTCTGATTGGTTTCAGAAATTGCCAGATTATGATATATAAGAAATAGCTGATAAAATCATACCGAAGTCTCATCTAGAAAACTACATTGTTGGGGAAGGAAGAGGAGAGACCTTAAAAAATGTTTATTGCCAAAGTTAAGTTTCTATGAGAAAAGTTTAAAAATCATTTAGATCTAACAAACCACACAGCAGCATAAAATGGGCACTTTTGAAAACTTGGAAAAATACTAAAAGCAATTATTTTTTTCAAATGGGGGAAACATGAGTACTTTTATCATGGCAGTGTTATCTCTGTCACTGTGACATGCATTACATCTGTTTATGTCACACATTCACAAAAGTCGACCAAATAAGAGAACTGCCTGTTTGAATCTGCAGCCAAATATAGTGCAAATTGCCTGGCAGCGTGTACTTGCACCAGCACAAGTCTGCAGAGACCAATAAGATAAAGTAGTAAAACTAATAAAACTCTGTAACAAACTTTCAAAAATTAATGCTCATTAAAGGCATTTACAGTGGCAAAGTCAGAAATCTTCATTAAAAAGTCTATGGACCCACACAATTAAATAGTTACACTGAACTGAAGTAGATTGTTTGGTTTTTCTCTCCCACTTATGCATACACCCCACTCAATGACTACAGAAAAAAGGAATAATCTTCTTTTCTAAGACTAGAGGGATGCGGTGAACACCACAGCTAGCAAAATATTCCATAGAAACCCTTCTTGTAAAGTCCTTTAGAAAGTTCAGGCTGATCAGCCTTTGCACATTGAGGTAAAAATTCAGTCCAGTGCATCAGAAAAGATAATCTATGAGTATCTATTACTTTAAAAAAATGGCTCAATTTTGTTGACGCATCAGACAGTGCTGCAAAGTATAGATTCAGTGCAACTATTCCGAGCTGCTGGTAGAAGACCACCTGAAGTCAACTTGGCTCGATCTAGAGGCGGTAGGCATTTGAAACATTTTGAGGCTGCATGGGGTGCCAAATTGGTTGAGTTCTTTTTCTGAGACTCTCAGGCAAAATACATCGTGTGCTGGGTATCATGGTGGATTTGCACAGCCTTAGCCAAGGCCTGAGGATCCCGGCCGTTGCTCTGTCCTGACACATGACTGCCTTCCGCACTGTAAAGAGAATAAAACAAAACAAAACAAAGCAAAACAAACAAAGAAACAAAAAACCAACAACAACAACAAAAACAAAAAACAGGTATAACAGAAGACCACTTCAAACTTCACACATTTCAAATAGCACAAACCGTACTAGATTCTAGAATATCTTAGGCTTAAGCTTTAGCTTCTTGAATAATTTGTTATGGTCCTCTAAACATCAGTTGGCTCAACTGAACTTCTTTAATGGGCTGCTGCAAGAATTAAATAATATAATGTCTGCAAAGACACAATCCTTAACAGTATCCATATAAAGATTTCCACTGCCCATTATGTCTAGCTAATTTCTTTAGGCTTCAGTCAAATGTCATTTTTCCCCACAGAAATCTTTGACTTTAAGGTCCAGGTCAGAGCCACCTGGAACATGCTTTCACAGAATCCTATATTTTTCTTTCATGGTACTAAACACAATTGAAATTAAATTATTACTTGGGTAATTATTTATTTTCCCACTGGGATATAAACTCCAAGAAAGCAGCAACTTTGTCCACCTTGCTCACCACTGTATCCTTGGTGTCTAGCACATAATACCACAAAGTCTCGATAAACCATTAGTTGAAGGAGATTCCCAGCAAATGCTATTGTGCCACCAGTCTCTTCTTTTCTTCCCCTCACTAACTATATAACCTTGGACACATAATAACTCCTCTGAACTTTAGTCTTTTGGAGTAACAACAACAACTTCTAAACATACTACTTAAGGATACCATGTGATATAAAGGGCTTGACAAGCTGTAAATCCCCATTCCTCTTCTGACTTTCTCTTTAAGTGATTATTATCCTTATCATCTAGGCTCAAAATCTTAGCCATCTTTTACTTCACCCTTTCCTCTGACACGCATATCCAATTAACTGTTAAGTCCTGTCTATTCTATCCTAGGAACAGCATTTTACATTTAACAAAGTCTTGTTCCAACATACTTTTGCAGCCTCATACCTGCTTGTTCCCCTTTACTATCCTCCAGCCAAAGAAAATTTGCTACCGTACAATCATGTCACTTGCTTTCTCTCCTTGTGTCCATTGTTCCCTCTGCCCTGAAAATTCTTTTCACTTTTTTGTAGAGCCAAATTCTACCCATCCAGCTATGAACTCTTCTCTAAAAGCCTCTCCTCTGGTGTCCCATTGCACTTTTATCTGTACTGACTTGGGCTACTTGTCAGTTGTATATTTGCTATACTGTCTCCCGTACTGAAATATAAAATCCCTGTGGACAAGAAATACGTCTTACTCATCTTAGTATTTCTAGCACCTAGTACAGTACTGGGCACACAGTCAATACCTAATAAATATGCCGAATAAATGAAAGCACATTACAGAATGGAAGGTACAAAGCCACAGCTGGACATGTTCCATAATAGTGTATTTTCAACCCTTACAGAAATAGACTTGCAGTGGAATGTCTACTATTTAGCAGCTGAATTCAGACTTGGGGAAGAGCCCAGAAACTGCTACACTTCACAGATGGTCATTCGGAAAAGAAAATTAATGCAGAGAGCTTGTTTAGCTATTTAATAGAAGCTCAGGAATAGGTCAAAATATCAGATTCTCTTATTCTCCCAAGATGCCTATTTGAGAGTGAGAATGGTCTGTGCCCCCACTCTCACATACCCATCCAGGTTCACTCTGGGGTATTTTTCCAGAATGTACCAAAAGCAAAGGGAACTGGTCAGGCCTCCTCACTTGCAGGAAGTGGAATCCACAGCCCTGTGACTGCTTTGACCGGAGCCAGGGTACTGTGTTGACCACTTTTTGAGGCTACTTAGGACCTGAGCAGAACTGAAATGCATTTGGCTCCATGGGAGAACCACAAGAAGCTCCAGATTAAACTCCTTTAGAGACACAACGCAAGTATAAACAAGCCTAAGCACTTCTTGGACCAAAAGTCACATTACAAGCTCTCAGAGGCACATGCAACTTTATATGCTCCTTACAATTTAAACGCTGAGAGAAAGTTTAAATCCTTAAAAGAGTTTTCTATCGTAGCTCATTTTTTTTAACATGCTACTAAAATATAAAGAGACTTTATTGTGCCTAAGAAACTTGCCTGTCATGATCTTTATCCACCAGATGATACCTTGCCCTAAATGCTACAAGCCGGGCATAATATGCAGGGGCTGGAATAGAGACTGAGCGAGTGCACCTCACATAGGTGTGACACAGCTGGTAAGTCAGTAGCTGGAGTTCATCTGCAGTGAAGCAGTTGTCATCCCACAAGACCTGGTAATGTGAGGGACGGCTAGTTCCCTGGGGAGAGAGTTTTATGATTAATTTGTTGTTGTTGTTGTTGTTGTTGTTGTTGTTGTTGTTTGAGATGGAGTCTCACTCTGTCACCTAGGCTGGAATGCAGTAGCACGATCTTGGTTCACTGAAACCTCCGCCTCTGGAGTTCAAACGATTCTCCTGCCTCAGCCTCCCAAGTAGCTGGGACTATAAGTGCACGCCACCATGCCCAGCTAATTTTTGTATTTTTTAGTAGAGACAGGGTTTTGCCACATTGGTCAGGCTGGTCTCAAACTCCTGACCTCAGGTGATCTGCCCACTTCGGCCACCCGAAGTGCTTGGATTACAAGCGTGAGTCACCGTGCCTGGCCTGATTAATGTGTTTCTGACACGACACGAGAGGAGAAAATAATTGAAACCTACTCCTTAAACTCAGAAATACTTCTGCCTAGCACACCTACAAGCAGATACCTAGACCAAAAGATGACAATTCTAGGATACAAGCATTAACAAAGTTAGGCATGGTGTTAAATAACAAGTCCACTCAAGCTAGTTGCTGAATTTGCAAACATCTCCCTATCAAGTCAAAGATCTGAAGCAGCTTCCAAATTACCTGAATTCCTGCATGACTACAGAGGTAAAAGTCAAACTCAGATGGATGTGTGATGGTACTATCCACTGTAGTGCCTGCTGGTACATTGCCACTTTTCCCTACCTACAAAAAACCAAAAAAAGTCATTAGTCATCAAAGTACCAAACTGGGCTCAGGCCATTTTTTTCTTTTGTGTGTTAATTGGGAGCAAGCTGGTAAATCTCTCTTAAATTAAGTCTTGAAAATCACTTTCATTCAAGATGTTGAATCCTCTGTAACTTTCCCTTAGCCCAACCATTTTAACCTATAGTATTTTCACAAACAAATATGTTCCAGGATCTCTTCAGGAAGATACAGACAAAAAATATTTTACCTGTGGCTTTGGGCTACAACATTATTATGCATTTACAGATGACACAGTGGTATGTTCATAGAGGGGAAAAAACATTTAACATTTAAGACAGATAAACTTCCTGAGAAAGAAACAGTTTTATTCCTTTCTTGGAGTAAAAAAATATTCACAATTTTCAGTAAAAGTAAGATTAAGGAATCTTTAAACTGGTTTACCAGGTTCAACATAACTAATACTTTTTTTTTTTTTTTTTGAGACAGGGTCTCACTCTGTCACCCAGGCTGGAGTGCACTGGCAGGATCATAGCTCACTGCAGCCTTGGATTCCTGGACTCAAGGAATCCTTTCACCTCAGCCTCCTGAGTAGCTGGGGCTATAGGCACACATGCCATCATGTCTGGCTAATTTTTTTGGGTTTTTTTTGAGAGATGGGGTCTAATTTTGTTGCCCAGGCTGGACTCAAACTCCTGGGCTCAAGCAATTCTCCCACCTTGGCCTCCCAAAGTGCTAGGACTACAGGTATGAGCTACCACACCTGGCAATAGCAAACACTTTAATAATAATAATAATAAAAAGTCACTGGCAAATGGTTATCAGGAAGAAAGCACTGAAATGGGAACTAAAAAACCAGTTTCAGATCTAGGCCTAGCCTTGCAACTATATACCTTGAACAAAGCTTATTATCTTTACACCTCGATCTAATCATCTATAAAATTAGGTGATGTTCTCTTACCCTTTTAAAATTCCAAGCAAAAACCCTACAGACAAGATTTGAAAATCAAATTTCTAGGAAGGCAAGAGGGGAACTTCAGAAATGGATTACAAGGGAAGGAATTAAATCTTGCTATTTGGTCACCCTCTTCTGCTGTACAGCAGGGCTCAGTATGAACATGTTTATTTAGCATACAGGCACAAATGTGATGGGAGTTTATTTGGCTTCATTTTAACTATTGTTACCTTCAGCTGAAGATCGTATACCTATGCATACATAACTCTATGAGTATAGAAAAATCTCCTTCTATCAAATGTATATGTGATCTTGGGTTCCTAGCTGGATCAGAAGAAATCTAATTGAGTTACATTGGTTCTAGCATTTTTTTTCCCCCAAAGTGTGTTCTTTAGGAATATTAGTTTTGCAGGATGTGTTTAGGTAGTTTATGGTGGAACAAACCTGAGAAATATAGGGTCAAATTAAAGTTAAAAATATTTTTCTACTGTATGACTTCTCAAAACCTTTATTTAGTCATGTATAATCTTTAAGAGAGATATAGAGTATATAGCATTTTCTAAATTTATTTTACCCTTAAAAAAAATAAAAAAACTCTCTGGTTCTACACATGACAGCCTGAAGAGGTGATGCCTTGGAGAAAAGAGAATCCAGGCCTTTCAATTCACCAGTTATTGCTTGAGCACCCATGTGACTGCTAGGCTCTGCAGCAGATGTTGGGGATGACAGCCAGGGGCATCAAGAGAACTAATCAACTTGCCTTCTTGACTTCATGAAAAGTGTATACAATAAACTGTAACACAATGTGATACGGGCATATGGGAGCCATTGGGAAAAGGTGATGAGGAGGAAATAGGTGAGCCATGCCTTATAAGATAAGTAGGAGCTGAAAAGGGAAGTTGGGTAAAAAACAGGAAACACTCCAAATACCCCTAAACTCAAAAATGGATAAGAAAAATGGGGCTCATCCATATTATGAAATACTACTCAACAATAAAAAGCAGCAAATTACTGACATATACACAACTTGGATGAATCTCAAATGCCAGACTCAAAGGCTATGATTCTATTTATATGATGTGCTGGAAAAAGCAAAACTGTAGGAATAGAATACATATCAGTGGTTGCCAGGGGCTGGAAGTGAAGGAGAAAGGTTAACTACAAAAGGACACATAAGAATTTTTTGGTATGACAGAATGATTATACAGTCAGCCCTTGGTATCCACAGGTTCCGCATTCAGGAATTCAACCAACTGTGGATATTCTTTAAAAAGGTTTGGATATGCTAATTATACCCTGATTTGATCACTATACATTATTTGTATAAAAACTATGTAACCCATAAATGTGTACAATTATTATGTGTCAATTAAAAAATAAATAAAAATATAAATTTTAAAGACCTGACACAAATACAGAAAATTGTTAACATGTTTAAAAATTTAATTTTAATGTGAAAAAAATTAAAAACAATAAAACATAGCATTTACACTGTATTCAGTACTAAAGCAACCTAGAAAAATATTTAAAATAATTCAACAGTAAAAACGTATACACATTTTAAAATATAGTATAACAACTATTTAAGCCTTTACATTGTATTAGGTATTATAAGTAATCTAGACATCTTTTAAAGCAAGCTTGTCCAACCCGCAGCCCACGGGCTGCATGCAGCCCAGGACGGCTTTGAATATGGCCCAATCCAAATTGGTAAACTTGGGCCGGGAGCAGTGGCTTTCATGCCTGTAATCCCAGCACTTTGGGAGGCCAAGGAGGGTGGATTACTTGAGGTCAGGAGTTCAAGACCAGCCTGGCCAACATGGAGAAACTCTCTCTACTAAAAATCCCAAAATTAGCTGGGCATGGTGGTGTGTGCCTGTAATCACAGTTACTCGGGAGGCTGAGGCAGGAGAATCACTTGAACCTGGGAGGCAGAGGTTGCAGTGAGCCAAGATTGAGCCATTGCACTCCAGCCTGGGCAACAGAGCGAGACTCACTCTCAAAAAAAAAAAAAACAAAAAAAAATTTGTAAACTTTCTTAAAACATTATGAGATTTGTTTGTGATTTTTTTTTTTTTTTTTTTTTTGTCCATCAGCTATGGTTAGTGTATTTTATGTGTGGTCCAAGACAATTCTTCTTCCAGTGTGGTCCAAGGAAGCCAAAAGATGGGACACCCCTGTTTTAAAATACATGGGAGGATGTGCATAGGTTATATATAATTACTATACCATTCTTGTTTTTTGAGATGGAGTCTTGCTATGTTGCTGAGACTTTTCTCAAACTCCTGGGCTCAAGTGATCCTATTGTCTCAGCTTCCTAAGTAGCTGGGACTACAGGTATGCACCACTACACCTAGCTAACTGTACCATTTTATATCAGGGACTTGAGCAAATGTGGATTTTGGTATCTGTAGGAGGTCCTGGAACCAATTCCCCATGGATTCTGAGGGATGACTGTATATTTTTATTGTGGTGATGGCTACAAAACTGTATGCATTTGTCAAAACTAGGGTCAGGCATGGTGGCTTATGCCTGTAATGCCAACACTTTGGGAGGCTGAGGCAGGAGGATCACTTGAGTCCAGGAGCTCAAGACCAAACTGGCGAACAAAGTTAGACCCTGTCCCTTAAAATATATATATATATATATATATATTTTAAATTAGCCAAGTATGGTGGCACTGGCCTGTAGTCACAGCTACTCAGGAGACTGAGATGGGAGGATCGCTTGAGCCTAGGAGGCCGAGGCTGCAATGAGCCATGATTATTGTTGTTTTGTTTTGTTTTTTTTGAGACGGAGTCTCGCTCTGTCGCCCAGGCTGGAGTGCAGTGGCCGGATCTCAGCTCACTGCAAGCTCCGCCTCCCGGGTTCACGCCATTCTCCTGCCTCAGCCTCCCGAGTAGCTGGGACTACAGGCGCCCGCCACCTCGCTCAGCTAGTTTTTTGTATTTTTTTAGTAGAGACGGGGTTTCATCGTGTTAGCCAGGATGGTCTCGATCTCCTGACCTCGTGATCCGCCCGTCTCGGCCTCCCAAAGTGCTGGGATTACAGGCTTGAGCCACCGCGCCCGGCCAATGAGCCATGATTATATACATCATTGCACTCCAGCCTAGGTGACAGGGCAAGACCATCTCAAAAAAATGAAAAACAACAACAAAAAGCTTACATATGCATTCAACTAAAACTAGACACTAAAAAATGAGGGTGTATTTTACTGTATCTATATTATACCTTAATAAAAATAATGAAGACAGTGGATGGAATGGATGCACTCGTTCCAGGGATAACTATGTACAGTGGATATGGGAAATGGAAGATGTATAAGGTTATAGTGAAAGACAAAATGAAAATGTTGTTTTGGCCACCTTGGGAAAACACTAAACACCACAGGAAAGCATTTGGTAAACAATGGGGAATACCTGAAGATTTCTGAGCAGTAGCGTGGCACAATAGGATCTATGTTTTCACAGCAGGGTAGAGGATGCATTTGTGAAGAAAGAATGGAGACAGGGAGACTGCTAGGAGTCTCCTGCAATAAAACAGTTCTGCCTAGAGCGGCGGGAACATACAAGAGGAAGAACTGAGACAAGAGAGATTTCAGGGCAGAACACACAGGACTATTTTCTTTTTCTTTTTTTTTTTTTTTGAGACAGAGTCTTGCTCTGTTACCCAGGCTGGAGTGCAATGGTGCAATCTTGGCTCACTGCAACCTCCACCTCCCAGGTTCAACCGATTCTCCTGCCTCATCCTCTTGAGTAGCTGGGATTACAGGTGCGTGCTACCACGCCCGGCTAATTTTTGTATTTTTAGTAGAGGCGCGGTTTTACCATGTTGGCCAGGTTGGTCTCGAACTCCTGACCTCAGGTGATCCACCCGCCTTGGCCTCCCAAAGTGCTGGGATCACAGGCGTGCACCGCCGTGCCTGGTCTTTTTAAATTTTTTTTTCTTTTTTTGAGACAGAGTTTCACTCTTGTTGCCCAAGCTGGAGTACAGTTGCACAAACTCCTGACCTCAGGTGATTCACCCGTCTTGGCCTCCCAAAGTGCTGCGATTACAGGCATGAGCCACCACGCCTGGCCCACAGAGGACTATTTTCTAAATGCGTATGAAGGGACTGGAAATGGGGAAAATAATTTAGAGACAACTCTGAAGTTTCTAGCTTGGCTAACTTAATATACAGTGATGCCAAGTAATACAATAAAAGGAAAATTGGGGAGGAATAGGTTTTGGATGGGGATAAAACAATAAATAGAAGGTTTAGACATGCTTTGCTTGAAATGCCTGTGGTAGATTGTATTATTGGTGCCAAATATTCCCATGCCCCTGCCTGGGGCAGGATTATACATCCACACCCAATTATCTCAGGAGTGACTTTCTTTGGCTGATAAAATGTGGCCTGAAATGTGTTACTTCTGGGCCAGCACATGGCTTGTCATGTATCTTTTTTCCTCTCTGCTAGGATGACTGGCAATGTTCCAAATAGATGCTTGTCAGCCTAGGTTCCAAAGGGAGGACAGCAGGGTCACAGCTGCAGCAGAGCCACAATTAAGGTGTAATGTGACCATGAAACAAGTCTTTGTAAGCCCCTAAGATTTGGGTTTTTGTTGTTGGCCTATCTTGACTGATGCAGTGCCCATAGAGAATCTAAGCAAATATGTCTGGTCGATAACTGGGAGTACAGACCAGGAGCTGAATAGAGTAGATTGGGGCTGGAAATACAGATTTAGGAATCTATAAGCAAGGGAATTAGCCCAGAAAAGTGGATGACACTATAGAGAGGGCTGAAGTTGAGAAGAGAAGAGAGAGAAGTATGAAATGCCAGGAAATATCAGTGTTTAATGGACAGAAGGAGAAAGAGGAATCAAAAAAGTCTGATTACAGGCCGGGCGCGGTGGCTCACATCTGTAATCCCAGCACTTTGGAAGGCCGAGGTGGGTGAATCACTTGAGGTCAGGAGTTCAAGACCAGTCTGGCCAACATAGTGAAATCCCGTCTCTACAACAAATACAAAAATTAGCTGGGCATGGTGGTGCGTGCCTGTAATCCCAACTACTTGGTAGGCTGAGGCAGGAGAATCATTTGAGCCTGGGAGGCAGAGGTTGCAGTGAGCCGAGATTGTGACAGAGTGAAACTCCATCTCAAAAAAAAAAAAAAAAAGTCTGATTACAGAGGTGGGTAGTAAGGCTGGAAAGTCATTTTGCTAAGGCCAAATAAGGCAATCATTGTCTTAAGTGCTACAAAGAAGTCAGTGTGGGAATCTGACAAAGTATCTCTAGATTTGAAATAAGCAAGTCATTGAGACAACAACTTCAATGGCGTCACTGAAATTGAAGTCAGGCTACAGAAAAAGTATGATCTACATACAGAAAGTACAGATAGAAAGTCAAGTGATGGTTTTTCTCAAAGTTTAGTCATGAAAGGAAGAAAAGATAAGGCAGCAGCGAGACTGAGGGAGAAGCAGGGTGAGGTGAACTCAGGAGGATTTAAGCCACCTTTAGAGGGCGAGAAGGAGGCAATAGAACACGAAAGAGTGAAGTTTTGAAAAATAATGTAGGCTGGGCGCGGTGGCTCAAGCCTGTAATCCCAGCACTTTGGGAGGCCGAGGCGGGCGGATCACGAGGTCAGGAGATCGAGACCATCCTGGCTAACCCAGTGAAACCCCGTCTCTACTAAAAAATACAAAAAAAACTAGCCGGGCGAGGTGGCGGGCGCCTGTAGTCCCAGCTGCTCGGGAGGCTGAGGCAGGAGAATGGCGTGAATCCGGGAGGCAGAGCTTGCAGTGAGCTGAGATCCGGCCACTGCACTCCAGCCTGGGCGACAGAGTGAGACTCCCTCTCAAAAAAAAAAAGAAAATAATAATAATAATGTGGCGCCCTGGCTCAAGCCTGTAATCCCAGCACTTTGGGAGGCCGAGACGGACGGATCACGAGGTCAGGAGATCGAGACCATCCTGGCTAACACGGTGAAACCCCGTCTCTACTAAAAAAATACAAAAAGCTAGCCAGGCGAGGTGGCGGGCGCCTGTAGTCCCAGCTACTCGGGAGGCTGAGGCAGGAGAATGGCGCAAACCCGGGAGGCGGAGCTTGCAGTGAACTGAGATCTGGCCACTGCACTCCAGCCTGGGCGACAGAGCAAGACTCCGTCTCAAAAAAAAAAAAAAAAAAAAAAAGTGTAATTTACCAAGTAAGGCTCTAGAGAAGTCAGAAGTCAGGAGGGATTAGGATTGAAAGCATAGGATGGGGGAAAGAAAGCATAGGTGGAGAGATACGAGGAAGGAGATAAGAAAATACAAGATGTAACTGAGTTTGAAAGTAGAGGAGAGGCAGCTGAGAAAATTCTTGCCTTTTAGATCTTGTTTTTGGAGGGAAATAGACAATAGGACTTTGTTGGCAATAGAGTCATTATGAATGGGGTAGGGGACTTGAGAAGAGTATAAAGGTGTGGAACAGATGCTATGGGGGAATAGGGTAAACGAAAAAATGGCAGCATCCAAGGCCTGGCTGAGATTTGCTCTCATTAATTTGTAATATGGTTCTTTATTAAACAAATACTTTTGGCCAGATGTGGTGGTTCATGCCTATAATCCTAGCACTTTTGAGAGGCTGAGGTGAGCTGATCACTTGAGCCCAAGAGTTCAAGATCAGCCTGGACAATGTGGCGAAACCCCATCTCTACAAAAAATACAAAAAAAATTAGCCGAGAGTGATGGTGAGTGCCTGTAGTCCCAGCTACTTGGGAGGCTGAGGTAGGAGGATCGCCTGAGCCTGGGGGTGTCTAGGCTGCCATGAGCCGTAATCATGCCACTGCACTCCACCCTGGGTGACAGAGTGAGAACCTGCCTCAAAAATATAAAATAAAATAAAAATCACCACTTTTCCCCCAGCAATTTCTATCAGCCTAAGAGTAGAGGCAAATTAATGGGCAAGTGGATTGGCAAGAGGCATGCTTAGAGAATTGAAGATATTAGTAAATGTCAGGGTGCAAAGTAGACCAAGAACTGGGATTGTCAATTTTGAAAGGTTTAAAGAACAAAACTTTGAGATAGCTTAATAATAGCTTAATAGATAGTTTAGGAAGACAAGCCTAAAGAAGATCTTAAATCTACATGAATAACAAATTGACAGACAGGTGGAGAGATGACAACAGCTAAGGAGAAGGTGGCAGGAGGTTTTGTGCCCAGAGGTCAGGCAAGAGTTCAAAGAATTTGTATTAGCAAAGTCTAAGAAGTACTATTTTTTTTTTTTTTGCACAGCATATCTTTTATTTATTTAATTTTATTTGACATGTGCTGGTCTACTTTTTATTTAAATTTTTATATATTTCGGGGGTACAGGTACAGATTTCTTTTTTTTTTTTTTTTTTAGACGGAGTCTCGCTCTGTCGCCCGGGCTGGAGTGCAGTGGCTGGATCTCAGCTCACTGCAAGCTCCGCCTCCCTGGTTTACGCCATTCTCCTGCCTCAGCCTCCTGAGTAGCTGGGACTACAGGCACCCGCCACCTCGCCTGGCTAGTTTTTTGTATTTTTTTAGTAGAGACGGGGTTTCACCGTGTTAGCCAGGATGGTCTCGATCTCCTGACCTCGTGATCCGCCCGTCTTGGCCTCCCAAAGTGCTGGGATTACAGGCTTGAGCCACTGCGCCCAGCCCAGATTTCTTATATGTGTATGTTACAGAGAGGTAAAGTCTGGTGAGAAGTAATATTAACTTACGGTTTCAGCAATTTAAAGACAGGCCTTTTAATTTAAGACAGTCCTTTTAATCTAAGCTGGTTGGATCTGGGGCCCAATGAGAAAACCACCTTGATTCAGAAAACAAAAAGAAACAGGTTAAGCCAGGCATGGTGGCTCACACCTGTAATCCCAGCACTTTGGGAGGCCAAGACAGGTGGATCACCTGAGGTCAGGAGTTCAAGACCGGATTGGCCAACATGGTGAAACCCCATCTCTACTAAATGTACAAAAATTAGCTGGGCATGGTGGTGGGTGCCTGTAATCCCAGCTACTCAGGAGACTGAGGTAGGAGAATCACTTGAAACCCGGGAGACAGAGGTTGCAGTGAGCCAAGATTGTGCTAATGCCTTGCAACCTGGGTGACAAGAGCAAAACTCTGTCTCAAAAAAAAAAAAAAGGAAAGAAAAGAGGCTAAGCGCAGTGGCTCAAGCCTGTATTCCCAGCACTTTGGGAGGCCGAGACAGGCGGATCACGAGGTCAGGAGATCGAGATCATCCTGGCTAACACAGTGAAACCCCGTCTCTACTAAAAAAATACAAAAAACCTAGCCGGGCGAGGTGGCGGGCACCTGTAGTCCCAGCTACTCGGGAGGCTGAGGCAGGAGAATGGTGCAAACCCGGGAGGCGGAGCTTGCAGTGAGCTGAGATCCGGCCACTGCACTCCAGCCTGGGCGACAGAGCGAGACTTCGTCTCAAAAAAAAAAAAAAAAAAAAAAAGAAAAGAAAAAAGAAACAGTTCATTCTAGGATTAGAGACAAAAAAACTAGAGGGTACTAGAAAATAATGGGAGTGGCAAATAAGATTACATGATTAGGCAACAGAAAGACTTGGTCTTCCTAGGGGTGGATGAGAGACAGCCTGGACAAGATGAAGCAAAGTCATTAAAAATATCAAAGAAGCAAAATTCTCTATTAATACTATAGGTTGGGCATTCTCTATCTGAAATGTCTGGGGATTAGAGGCGTTTTGGGTTTTATTTATTTATTTATTTCTTTTAGGCAGAGTCTTGCTCTGTCATCAGGCTGGGGTACAGTGGTATAATCTCGGCTTACTGCAACCTCTGCCTCCCGGGTTCAAGTGATTCTCCTGCCTCAGCCTCCCGAGTACCTGGGACTACAGGCATGCACCATTATGCCCAACTAATTTTTGTATTTTTATTAAAGACGGGGTTTTGCCATGTTGGCCAGGCTGGCCTCGAACTCCTGACCTCAAGTGATCACCCACCTCAGTCTCCCAAAGTGCTGGGCTTACCAGTGTGAGCCACAGCACCTGGCCAGATATTGTTCTTTTTTCTTTTTTCTTTTTTTTTTTTTTTGAGACGGAGTCTCGCTCTGTCACCCAGGCTGGAGTGCAGTGGCCGGATCTCAGCTCACTGCAAGCTCTGCCTCCCGGGTTTACGCCATTCTCCTGCCTCAGCCTCCCGAGTAGCTGGGACTATAGGCGCCCACCACCACGCCCGGCTAATTTTTTGTATTTGTAGTAGAGACACAGTTTCACCATGTTAGCCAGGATGGTCTCGATCTCCTGACCTCGTGATCCACCTGCCTTGGCCTTCCAAAGTGCTGGGATTACAGGCGTGAGCCACCACACCCGGCCTGGATATTGTTCTTAACCACATTTGACAGATGAGAACATATGGCTTAGAGAAGTTGAGTAATTTGACTGCGGTTTAAGTGTGACACTATAAATATTCAAAGTTTGTGCCCTAACAATCTCCTATGCCAGCAGTCCTCAAGCTTTTTGGCAGCAGGGACACGTTGCATGGAAGACAATTTTTACATAGATGGGGTGGGGGAGTAGGGGGAGATGGTTTGGGATGAAACTGTTCCACCACTGCTGATCTGACAGGAGGCAGAGCTCAGGTGGTAATGCTCATTCACCCACTGCTTACCTTCTGCTGTACAGCCTGGTTCCTAACAGGCCACAGACTGTTACCAGTCCACAGTCTGGGGGTTGTCCTATGCTGATATAAAATTATTTGGAAGATAAATTCTTCTTTATACCCTAGAACTGTGCAGCAAAAAGTAACAATAAAACCACCCCTTAGAAGGTTGCCTATATCATCACAATGTACCTGGCATGTTTCTGACCTACGGCTCCCCACACAAAAACAACTCGATAAATCAGCATTTCTGTTATACAAGAGAAATAAAATATTCAGTCTCAAAACTCGTATCATTCAGAATTGGTCATCTAAATCCAACTGCAGTTATTGTATTTATTAAATTATTATCAGGCATTTCTGCTTTTAAGAAAAAAATTGTATTAAAATGGCATATATAAGTATATATATAATCACTTGCCAGAGCCTCAGATAACAAAGCTTATACTATATCTTCTTACCCTTTCTGTTTTATCTGCACAGAAGAGTCGTGTGTGATGTCTTTTTTGCACCACAATATATGTTATTCCTGGCCGGTAATCTTCTTCCAAGCTAATACATGCCTTTCGAATTGCTATTAGTTCTGGCCAAGCTACCTAGAAGACAGAAATGGAATTATGTTTAATTGAGAATTTGCCTAGTATCTCTCAGATCTACTCAGAATGGCAGATGAGAGGAATCTCCCTCAGACTTCTAGGGGTCCCGAAGGGCAATAGGGATAATAAGAGTACCTGCTTCATTTGTCCCTCAGATACCCCTCCACGGTAATAGATGATCCGAGTGGGTTTGAAGCGTGTGGATTTGTAGAACTGAATCAGCAGCTCTCGAACCATGTTAGTCAGGTCCTGGATGACCTCTTGACTGTAGAGGAGCTCTTGGGAGATCTCCTGCCGGGAAGTCTGCACCCGAACGGTGGCACAATACCGGCTGGGGTGGCCATCCATACTGCCAACCACAGCAGCAATGGAAGGCTTCTTCCCATCCCCTGCTGGGGGGTGTGTGACATCCGCTCCCAGGAAGATGACAGGCTGCTGGAACACCGAGGGCCTGCTCAGATTTAAGGAGATGTTGCCACTCAGACATATAAATGAAAATGTTTGAGTTTAGCAAGATTATATCACCAGATATAATCAGATATAACCTTATAAGAGAGAACAAAGACTTAAGCCCATTGGGAAAGAACACTACGGACCACTGAATATTGATGTCACCCAGTACAGTGACTCTGGACTGACTGAAGAAGTGAGCATGGCTCTTCTATAAGAGTAGGAAGAGAAGATTGAAAAAACAGGACCTAGGCTGGACACCGTGGCTCATACTTATAATCTCAGCACTTTGGAAGGTCAAGCAGGAAGGACTGCTTAAGCCCAGAAGTTGAAGGCCAGTCTGGGCAACATATCAAGACCCAGGTCTCTATAAAAAATAAGAAAGCCCAGCGTGGCAACACCTGCCTATAGTCCCAGTTACTTGGGAGGCTGAGGCAGAAAAATCATTTAAGGCCAGGAGTTTGAGGCTGCAGTAAGTTATGTACTATATACTCCACTGTACTGTGTCACATCACTGTACTACAGCCTGGGTGACAGAGCAAGACCTTGTCTTTAAAAAAAGAAAAAAGGCCGGGCGCGGTGGCTCACGCCTGTAATCCCAGCACTTTGGGAGGCCGAGGCAGGAGGATCACCTGAGGTCAGGAGTTGGAGACCAGCCTGGTCAACATGGAGAAACCCTATCTCTACTAAAAAATACAAAAATGAGCCAGGTGTGGTGGTGTGTGCCTGTAATCCCAGCTACTTGGAAGGTGGAGGCAGGAGAATCACTTGAACCGGGAAGGTGGAGGTTGCAGTGAGCTGAGATCACACCACTGCACTCCAGCCTGGGTGACAGAGTAACACTCTGTCTCAAAAAAAAAAAAAAAAAAAAAAAAAATTAGCCAGGCATGGTGGCGCTCACCTGTAATCCCAGCTACTTGGAAGGCTGAGGCGGGAAAATCACTTGAACCCAGGAGGTGGAGGTTGCAGTGAGCCAGGATCACGCCACTACACTCCAGCCTGGGTGACAAAGTAAGACTCCACCTCAAAACAAAACAAAACAAAACAAAACAATATCCTTTTTTATTTTTTTTTTGAGACAGGGTCTCACTCTGTTGCCCAGGCTGGAGTGCAGTGGCATGATCTCAGCTCACTGCAGCCTCAACCTCCCGGACTCAGGTGATTCTCCCACTTCAGCCTCCCAGGTAACTGGGATAAATTCTTAAAGGTAGGATTTGGGACTGTGAGTGTTAATTCTTCAAGTGTAATTTAAGAGGCATCCCATACTTGACAATCTCATATAACAGGTACTAAAGGTGAGGTCCCATGGGAGAAGAGGCTGTGTCCCATTTATCTCTCTGTATTATCACAGAACATAAGCCTGGCACAGAGAAGTTAATAACAGTGGACATATATAGGCAACATACATATACATAACAGCTTACATATACAATGTATCAGCCACTATGCTAAGCACTTCACATGTGTTAACTCATTTAGTCCTTACGATTTTATGAGGGTGGTACAATTATTATCTCAATTTTTCCAGATAAAAAATAAGACATAAGAGGATAAAGAATGTTCCCAAGATCACACAGCTAGGAGTGGAAAAGCTGGAATCCCAACCCAAGAAGTCTAATGCCAAAGTATGCACTCTAAGCCACTACACTATATTGTCTTAAATGTTTGGGGTAAAATTTTTGTTTGTTTGTTTGTTTTTTGAGACGGAGTCTTGCTCTGTTGCCCAGGCTGGAGTGCAGTGGCGCAATCTCGGCTCACTGCAAGCTCCGCCTCCCAGGTTCACACCATTCTCCTGCCTCAGCCTCCTGAGTAGCTGGGACTACAGGCGCCCGCCACCGCGCCCGGCTAATTTTTTGTATTTTTAGTAGAGACGGGGTTTCACCGTGGTCTCGATCTCCTGACCTTGTGATCCGCCCGCCTTGGCCTCCCAAAGTGCTGGGATTACAGGCGTGAGCCACCGCGCCCAGCCTGTTTGGGGTAAAATTAAATGAAGACAGACTTTAGGTTAACTTCCCCTATGTCCCATATATCTCATCACTAATGTTTAAGGAGGGATTTATTTACCTAGAAGTTTCATTCAAGGACAAAAATGAAAACTGTGTTGGGAGGCTGAGTGGGTGGATTGCTTGAGCTCAGGAGTTTGAGACCGATGTGGGCAACATGGAGAAACCTCGTCTGTACCAAAAATACAAAAAATAAGCTGGGCATGGTGGTGCACGCCTGTGGTCCCAGCTAGCTGGGAGGCTGAGGTGGGAAGATTGCTTGAGCCCAGGAGGCGGAGTTTGCAGTGAGCCAAGATTGTGCCACTGCACTCCAGCCTGGGTGACAAGGTGAGACCCTGTCTCAAAAAAATAAATAAATAAATAAGAAACAAGAAATCAATTAATCAAGTTGACAAAATATGGTAAGATTAAATTTTAAAAAAAGAAAGAATTGTGATATGATTGTATAAGAGCAAGGCACTCAATTTCATCTTCAAGTATGGCAATGACTAACACTACAGCCCCAAATTTAACTCTTCAAATCACTTTCACACATAGGATTTCACAGAGAAACAACACTTTCAAGTTAACAAGGCAGATATTATTATCTTGATAGATAAGGAACTGAGGCCCAGAGATACTAGAAATTCACATGAGTAACAATGCTCAAATCTCCCAATTTCCAGCTAGCATATCCCTGTCTTGCCTTGGTGTTTGTTTACTCTAGAGTCAATCTGACAAACTCAAATTTAAACAAACAAACAAACAAAACCTATGAAGGGAGGGGCAGACAGGGTTTCTTTTTTTTCTTTTTTTTTTTTTTTTGAGACGGAGTCTCGCTCTGTCGCCCAGGCTGGAGTGCAGTGGCCGGATCTCAGCTCACTGCAAGCTCCGCCTCCAGTGGAGGCGGAGTTCACGCCATTCTCCTGCCTCAGCCTCCCGAGTAGCTGGAACTACAGGCGCCCGCCACCTCGCCCGGCTACTTTTTTGTATTTTTTTTAGTAGAGACGGGGTTTCACCGTGTTAGCCAGGATGGTCTCGATCTCCTGACCTTGTGATCCGCCCGTCTCGGCCTCCCAAAGTGCTGGGATTACAGGCTTGAGCCACCGCACCCAGCCAGGGTTTCTTAAAAGAACATAAAAAGATTGATTCAACTCAGTCCTATTAACATTTTCTGTTCATCAAAAAGCCACTGTTGACCAGGCATGGTGGCTCACACCTATAAATCCAACACTTTGAGAGGCCGAGGTAGAAGGATCGCTTAAGCCTAGGAGTTCAAGACCAGCCTGGACAACATAGCAAGACCTCATCTCTAAAAAAAATTTAAGGCCAGGCATAGTGGCTCATGCCTATAATCCCAGCACTTTGGGAGGCCAAGGTGGGCCGATCGCTTGAGGTCAGGAGTTCAAGACCACCAGCCTGGCCAACAAGGTAAAGCCCTGTCTCTACTAAAAATACAAAAATTAGCCAGGTATGGTGGTGTACGCCTGTAATTCCAGCTACTTGGGAGGCTGAGGCACGAGAATTGTTTGAACCCAGGAGGCGGAGGTTGCAGTGAGCCAAGATTGCATCACTGTACTCCAGCCTGGGTGACAGAGTGAGACTCTGTCTCAATAAATAAATAAATAAATAAATAAATAAATAGGCAGGCATGGTGGCACATTCCTGTAGTCCCAGCTACTCAGGAGACTAAAGTGGGAGAATCGCTTGAGCTGGGGAGATGGAGGCTGCAGTGAGTCATGATTGCCTCACTGTGCTCCAGCCTGGGTGACAGAGTGAGAGCTTGTCTTAAAAAGAAAAAACAGAAAACCGACAATGTATGAGAGTGAAAAGGCAAAACACAGACTAGGACAAGATAATCTGCCTATCCTGTTTGCCTATAGGATATCTGTATCTTGTGAAGGACCAGAAATCACAAAGAACTACTACAAATTAATAAAAAAGACTCACAACCCAATATAAAAAAATGAGCAAAGGACTGAACAGGTCCATTATAAAAGAAGATGTTCAGGCTAGGCATGGTGGCTCATGCCTGTAATCCCAGCACTTTGGGAGGCTGAGGCAGGAGGATTGTTTGAGCTCAAGAGTTCTAGACCAGCCTGGGCAACAGGACAAAACCCTATCTCTACAAAAAATAAAAACATTAGCTGAGCATGGTGGTATGAGCCTGTAGTCCCAGCTACGTGGGAGGCTGGGGTGGGAGGATCAGTTGAAGGCCAGGAGTTTGAGTCTTCAGTGAGCCATGATCACATCACTGCACTCCAGCCTGGAAGACAGATACCTTGTCCCAGAAAACAAAACAGGCCAGGTGCGGTGGCTTACGCCTGTAATCTCAGCACTTTGGGAGGCTGAGGCAGGCGGATCACTTGAGGTCAGGAGTTCGTGTCCAGTCTGGCCAACATGGTGAAACCCTGTCTCTACTAAAAATACAAAAAAAGTAGTGGGGCATGGTAGTGTGCACCTGTAATCCTAGCTACTCAACAAGCTGAGGTGGGAGCATTGGTTGAACCTGGGAGGTGGAGGCTGCAGTGAGCCAAGATCATGCCATTGCACTCCAGCCTGAGTGACAGAGTGAGACTCCATCTCAAAACAAAACGAAACAAAAAAAACAAATGAAGATGTCCAAATGGCTAATGAGCATATGGAAATGTGCTTAACATCATTACTCATCAAGGGAATACAAATTAAAACTATAATGAGATACTATTATCCCCAACCAAAATGGCTAAAATTAAAAGGACTGATACTACCAAGTGTTGGTAAGAATATAGAGCAACTAGAACTCTCAGTGTAAGTGTAAACTGGTACAACCACTTTGGAAAACTATTTGACTATATCTATTAATAGTAAACATATGTATTCTCTGTAACTCAGTAATTACACTCCTGGAATTCCACACAAGAGAAAGAGTATTTCAGTTCACCAAAAATGTAGAATTGTATAATGAATGTATGAAAATATCCATCAATAGTAGAATAAATTAAAATTGTGTGGTTTATTCATGTAATGAAATAATACACAACAATGAAAAAGAATAAACTACTCCTAAGTGCAACAACACAAATGAATCTCACAGACATAATGTCGAGCAAAAGAAGACCGACACAAAATAGTACATACTGTATGATTCCATTTATATGAAGCTCAAAAATGGGCAAAAGTAATCTAGATAACTGACAGACATCAGAATGGTGGTCACTTGTGGGGGTTATCTATTTGGAGGGGCCATAAGGAAGTCTGATGGGGTGCTGGAAATGTTCTATATCTTTATTTGGGTGTTGGGTATATGGGTGCACATATATACAAGAGAAAAGGTAATCTAGATGCATATATATTTGTGTGTTTTCCTGTAAATTATGTAAGTTAGATCTTAAACAAAAGTGGGGAAAGCATTCAGAATCTTACCTTTGATGAGGCACAAGCACATTGTTAATTCCTCCAAGTTTTGCATTTATCTTCAGGCAAAGATTGGAAAGGGTTTGAGGTGAGGTCTTCACTACATTTTTTACTTGGACACACTGTGTGGCCATACCTAGAAGGGTATCTCCAACACGTTTCACCTCCGCTACAAAAATAATTTATTAATTTTAACATGTTTAAATGGTCTCTTAATTACTAAAAGCAAAAGGAAAAAAAACCCACACATTAACTTTATAACCTACTATATACTGTACACTGTGCTAGATGCTTCTCATGTATCTTCCTTTTATCTGCTAAACCCCCAGGGCAATTTTTCCCCGTGTTTGGATAGGCCCTCCCTTCTCTCCTTTTTTCCCTCCTGCAGGCCCTGCAGCCAGCCTGCTTCCTTTATTCTCTGTACTGCCTGCCATGACTTGCTCAGTTCCTTCATGCGCCTCTTCCCACATGACTGATTTAGCAAAAGAATCAATCTTCCCAGCTCCTCCCTCTCAGTACACACACCGGCCCTTTGAATTTTATTTTATTTTGTTTTTTTGCTTTTTTTTTTTCTTTCTCTAAGTACTAGAGATAACTGTAGAGAGAAGGTTAAAGACATTTTATAAAGTTTAAAACTGGGGCCAGGCACAGTGGTTCACACCTGTAATCCCAGCACTTTGGGAGGCCAAGGCGGGTGAATCACTTGAGATCAGGAGTTCAAGACCAGCCTGGCCAACATGGTGAAACCCCATCTCTACTAAAAATACAAAAATTAGCTGGGTGTGGTGGCATGCGCCTGTAGTCCCAGCTACTTGGGGGGCTGAGGCAGGAGAATCACTTGAACCCAAGAGGCAGAGGCTGCAGTTAGTCAAGATCGTGCCACTGCAATACAGCCTGGATGACAGAGCAGGACGCTGCCTCAAAAAAAAAAAAAAGAAGTTTAAAACTGGCTGGGCGTGCTGGCCCATGCCTGTAATCCCAACGCTTTGGGAAGCCAAGGCAGGTGGATGACTTGAGCCCAGGAGTTCAAGACCATCCTGGGCAACATGACAAAACCCTGTCTCTACAAAAAATACAAAAAGTAGCTAGGCGTGGTGGTGGGCACCTGTACTCCCAGCTACTTGGGAGCCTGAGATGGGAGAATCACTTGAGCCTGGGATTTTGAGGCTGAGATAAGCGGTGATCATGACACTGCACTCCAGCCTGGGTGACAGAGCTGAGATCCTGTCTCAACAACAATAATAGTTCCTACATCCCTTACTTAAATGATAGCCAAAATAACTTTATATCATTCTTCTTATAATAGATACAAACTAAGCAAATCCTTTTCTGGAAGTGGCACTCTTCCTCACTCTCATATTCCTAAGTGCTTTTCACCAAATATTTCCAGTTCTCTCAGCTTCCAGGACTATGGTAGTATCACACTACATTCTCAACCCCCATCCCCACTGCTCCCACGCAAGTTGGGTAAGGCCATATGGCTGGTTGTGGCCAAGGAGTTGCAGAGAGAAAAAAAAATGTGTGGCCAGCAACACTCTAAATAGCAGCTGCTCTGCCAAGCTGGGTCCCCAAGTGGAGATGACATGATGACACAGAGCAGAGGCGGCAGTCTACCTTCAGTGGATGCATAACAGGAGCAAGAAACAAATCTTTGTTGTTGTGAACCACTGAGAGTTTGAGGTTTGTGACTGCAGCATAACCTAGCTTATCCTGACTGTTGTATCTACTGCTTGAAATCATCCCTCATTCAGCATTAAAAGGGTCCATACCATATACTGGTGTCTTTCCAGGCAGGATAACCACTATTAGCTGTAGGCCCACATAAGTCATTTTCAGATGTTTAAACATAGGCTCCACACTGTCTGCACC
This sequence comes from Theropithecus gelada, assembly GCF_003255815.1. Classification (NCBI taxonomy): domain Eukaryota; kingdom Metazoa; phylum Chordata; class Mammalia; order Primates; family Cercopithecidae; genus Theropithecus; species Theropithecus gelada. The sequence goes on along the minus strand of NC_037668.1, from coordinate 63,506,152 downwards.
TTGTGCATACTTGCAGAAACATGGCTGACCCTGGATGGGCATTCCTGCATCCTTAGAGATTTTACGCAGTTGGTCAGTGAAACTCCTGTTAAAATAGAACCAGTAGCACAGTTTTTTCGTTTCAGAGTACATTTCTAGCATTCATTTTCCTCTGAAATACTTCCTTCAGTTTTGTAAATTCTTAGCCAAATTTAGAAATGAACAAATAAATAAAAATCTTTAACTGGTTGCCGGAAATGGACTGGCAATTGCAATTAAACTTGTGATTTAAGTTGCAATTAAACAGAAAAGAATCTGTATTACTAAGCTATCAGATTATCAATTGAAATTTTTAAATAATTATGCCCAGCTGAACTAGAATAGCACTACTGTTTAAAGATCTTTTAAACATTCAAATCAATATTCCAGACTGAAGAAAAGCAGGGTCAAAATTTCAGGTAACATGCATTTTGGTAAGCCTGGTACAGAAATAGCTGGGTAAGCCTGTACTCAACTGAGAACACAGAAACATGCTGTTACAAAATCAGTGTATTTAGCACTACATTCAAACTTGGAACAGATTTGGTTCAATAAAAATATCAAAAGAAATTATCACTTAAAAAAAGCGAAATTCACTTTGAAGTTTTAAATTTTAGATTTAAGAAGTTACTTCAATCTATGTATAAAGCTTTCAGAACATTCCTTTGGTGCATTTGCCAATATTTTGTAGAATTCCTTTCTTTCACTCTAGTTCCCTTTTCTTAAATTTTTTTCACTCTTCTCACTTTTTTTTTTTTTTTTTGAGATGGAGTCTTGCTCTGTCTCCAGGCTGGAGTGCAGTGGCGAGATCTCGGCTCACTGCAACCTCTGCCTCCTGGATTCAAGCGATTCCCCTGCCTCAGCCTCCCCAGTAGCTGGGACTACAGGCGCACACCACCATGCCTGGCTAATTTTTTGTATTTTAGTAGAGACGGGGTTTCACCACATTGGCCAGGATGGTCTTGATCTCCTGACCTCATGATCTGCCCACCTCAGCCTCCCAAAGTGCTGGGATCACAGGTGTGAGCCACTGCGCCCGGCCACTAACTACTACTTTTATATAGATAGCTGCATCTGTAAGATGTGAACCTACTCTTACCTAGAGACCTTGTGATAAAACAAGCTCATTAGTAAATTTTAATGATTAAAACTAAGGTAGTTTTTAATTTTAGCTGAAAAGATACAATTAATACCAAAGGAAGCTTCAATAAGAACTCAAGAATTTGCCAACCAACATTGCCTCCGCCTTGTTACTCAAATATTTTTGCTCTACATGTAAGGAAGCTGAGTCAGATTCTTAATGTAATTCCCAAGTTTGCAAATTACTATAATACAAGGTCTTTTTCGTATAGCCAGATGGTGTCACTATGGGAGTCAGGGATTTAGTGCCAGTGTACACAGCACATTCACATAAAGACAGTATTTTCATATCTGGAAGGGATATTACTAAGCTGAAAATATGAAGATACTCACTTTAGTAAATCTTCCCTACATTGTTTCTGAGGTGCAAAACAAGCAACTGCCCAAACTTTAATTTCAATGCCAGCATAAAACTGCTTTCCTCGCATGTCCCAGACACCCTGGTTGGGTGTGGCTACTGTTTTATTCTTTGAAAAAAAAAAAAAAAAAAAGAAGAAGAAGAAGAAGAAGAAACAAAAGAAAAGAGAAAAGACATTACAATCTAAGGCCATTTTACTGTTGATGAGTGAATAAACAAAATTCTATTAGGTATGAGCCAGAATACAAAAGGCAATAATGAATAAAACTATGGGTAAATTTAGTAGTGGCAGAGTAGAAAAACCTTGGATGATTCTCTTTTTGACTGGTTGTGGAAGAAGCTTGCTGAATAAAATAAAAAGCTTACCCGGCCTCCATATTGCAGCATTGGTGCTGGAAGTACCCTGCCTGTGAGCTCTGTCATTTCATTGTGGACAACAATACCAAATTCTTTAAGGTATGGATCAGGTCCACCCACCATACTGTTGCTCTTCACCTAAAGAACAGGAAAGCCTGCATATATAAAAACCAGAGAGTAACTGTGTCCCAGGAGGAGTTTTCTATTCTTTTGTTTCTTGTTATCTCAAAGCTAGCTCATCTTGAAGACCATGCCTTACTGACCAGTCTACTGATCTCTTCCTGTCTGTCAGGAGCAGATCTTGCTGTAGCTTTGATCATTGTGGAAGTCTGATTGTCTGTGAGCTTCTTGATACATCGCTGTCCTGCCACTATATTACAGACCTGCCAACAAACAAAGAGAGATTGGTTTGTGTAAAGGGTTCTACATCTTAAACCTTTGCTAAACCGTATCTTACATCCTCCATTTCCAAAAAAATTAAAATTTGGTTATATAGTGAAATCATTTGCCAAAAATATTTTAGAAATTAACACTAAATTTCACCACTAGTTTAGAACTCTACTTAAAAATATATACTCATTCAAGAGATCAGCAAATTGGCAAAAGAAAATTTAACTTACCTCAAGTGGCAAGTATGTATGCTTTTGTTCTTGTCCCACTTGGAGACAGGGAAGATGGGGGTATTTCAGCTGCAGACTATACTTTTGCTTAAAATACTGAGCTACTGTACATTCCATAGCTTGACCGTTTTCTAGCTGCAAAGGAAAACTATAGGAGAGAATGTCTTTTTTAGAATATTTCTTCAAGTTCTTTCTTTTCTTCTATTTTCTTTTTCTTTCTCTGTTTTTTTTTTTGTTTGTTTATTTGTTTGTTTGTTTGTTTTTTTTTTTTTTTTGAGACAGAGTCTTACTCTGTCGCCCAGGCTGGAGTGCATGGCATGATCTCAGCTCACTGCAACCTCCACCTCCCAGGTTCAATGGATTCTCATGCCTCATCTTCCCAAACAGCTGGGATTACAGGCATGTGCTACCATGCCCAGCTAATTTTTGTAATTTTAGTAGAGATGGGGTTTCACCACATTGTCCAGGCTGGTCTCGAACTCCTGACCTCAAGTGATCCACCCACTTCGGCCTCCCAAAGTGCTGGGATTACAGGCGTGAGCCACTATGCCCAGCCAAATTCTTTCTTTTCTAAACAATAAACAAACAAAGCCCACTAATAATTCCCACCTTCATTAGTCGCGTAAAAAACAAAGGTCAATTTTTTTTTTTATTTTGAGACAGAGACTCCCTCTGTTGTCCAGGCTGGAGTGCAGTGGCACCATCTTAGTTCACTGCAATCTCCGCCTCCCAGGTTCAAGCGGTTCTCCTGCCTCAGCCTCCCGAGTAGCTGGGATTACAAGTGCATACCACCACTTGTAATTTTTGTATTTTTAGTAGAGACGAGGTTTCACCATGTTGGCCAGGCTGGTCTCGAACTCCTGACCTCAAGTGATCTGCCCACCTCAGCCTACCAAAGTACTGGGATCACAGGCGTGAGCCACTGTGCCCAGCCAAATTCTATCTTTTCTAAACAATAAACAAACAAAGCCCACTAATAATTCCTACCTACATCAGTCACTTAAAAAACAAAGGTCAATCTTTTTTTTTTTGAGACAGAGACTCCCTCTGTTTTCCAGGCTGCAGTGCAATGGCACCATCTTGGTTCACTGCAATCTCCGCCTCCCAGGTTCAAGCAGTTCTCCTGCCTCAGCCTCCCGAGTAGCTGGGATTACAGGCGTCTGCCACCACGCCTGCCACCATGATCAGCTAATTTCTGTATATTTAGTACAGACAGGGTTTCACCATGTTGGCCAGGCTGGTTTTGAACTCCTGACCTCTAGTGATCTGCCTGCCTCGGCCTCCCAAAATGCTGGGATTTAGAGGCATGAGTCACCGTGCCCAGCCTGTTAATCTTGCTTTCTTAACTGCCACAGCATTACAAAGTAATGGTGCAGTAAGGGTCATCTATGTGATATTTAAATATATGAGTTATAATCTTTCAGCAAAGATTACATACGTCTATAGGTCTAATTATTCTGACAGGGTTATGTGAAATAATTAAATAATGAAAAGAACAAAATGCTACAATTCTCAACAGTGACTTCATAAGGTTTTGGCAACTTTTTTTTTCTGAGAAAGAAGTCAATGGTATAATATAAATAATACATGAAATACCACTTTACTACTCTTAAGAAATTCATGTAGTGTGTACATGAGGTCATACTGAAGAACTTATTCAAATCAGACTGAAATAATACACTTTATTTCTCCAGAAGCCACCTGAAAATTTCACCTATCTGGACAAAGCCCTCTGGGTGATTTTGATATGCACTAAAGTTTGAAAATTAAGAATCATGAATCTAAAACAAAGTCAGACTAGAATATAAGCAAAAAAAGGTGTGTGTGTGGGGGGCTCTGAGTAACCAAAATAATGTAAATGTAGTAAAGTGTATACTGTATATTTAACTCTTTATTTAGAAGAGCCAATATTTATGTTTATGTCAGACATGATCTTGATTACAAGAATAAGATACAGATAAAATTTTTAAAGCACTTTCACATATAGGGTCTCACTGAGGCACAGTTTTCAGTAGATTAGAAGTGTTGGGTGATGGGCCGGGCACAGTGGCTCACACCTGTAATCCCGGCACTTTGGGAGGCCAAGGCGGGTGGATTGCCTGAGGTCAGGAGTTCAAGACCAGCCTGGCCAACATAGAGAAACCCCGTCTCTACCAAAAATACAAAAAAGTAGCTGGGCATGGTGGCAGGTGCCTGTAATCCCAGCTACTTGGGAGGCTGAGGCAGGAGAATCACTTGAATCCAGGAGGCAGAGGTTCAGAGAGCAGAGATCGCGACACTGCACCCCATGCTGGGCAACAAGAGCAAAACTCCATCTCAAAAAAAAAAGCCAAAAAAAAAAACAAGAAGTGTTGGGTGATTAGGAAAATGAGATTGGGGAAATGGAAAGGAGTATGCTGCTGGAAGATGCCATAGACACCAACAGCTATAAGAAGTGACAGCTACCTACAAAGGGAGGGAGAGAAATCCACACAAAACACAAAGCAATAGATGTCTTCTCCCAGTCTGGCAACAAAGTGGGACCCCATTCCTATTAAAAATACAAAAATTAGCCAGGTGTGGTGGCACATGCCTGTAGTCCCAGATACTCAGGAGGCTAAGGTAGGAGGATTGCTTGAGCCCAGGAAGTTGCAGCTGCAGTGGGCCATGATGGTGGCAAGCACTATATATATACGTGAGTGCATATTTTTTTTAGAAGATACTTATATATATATAAAATGTCTTATCATATATTTTACTTATTTATATATATATATATGTCTTCTCCTGACAGCCTTATATGATATCTAGGCCTTAATAGATCTTTTGGGCCATGTATTAAGAATTACAACAGTAGGCTGGGTATGCTGGTTCACACCTGTAGTACCAGTACTTTGGGAGGCCAAGACAGGCAAACCATTTGAGCCCAGGAATTCAAGACCAGACTGGGCAACATAGCGAAACCCCACCTCTACAAAAAAAATTAGGTGAGTGTGGTGGTGCACGCCTGTAATCCCACTACTTGGAAGTCTGAGGTGGGAGGTTCACTTGAGCCTAGGAGGCGACAGAGTGAGATCCTGTCTTCAAAAGAAAAAAAAAAAAAAGAATGACAACAATATAATAAAAAAAGCTTATAATGACTCTGCATCATTAAATAAAAACATAGATTAAATAAACGTTAATCTATGTTTAACATATTCTACTTAAGAGGTAAATCGAATTAAAGGCAAGGAATGTGTTTTATAAATATCTCTACCAAAAATATTCAGAAAATGTTTTAAAACTTTCGTGTTAAAATCAAAGATTCTGGTGATCTTGAAAATTTCAGTATGAAATAACCAATTTCTTTCTTTTTTTCTTTTGAGATGGAGTTTCACTCTGTCACCCAGGCTGGAGTGCAATGGCGTGATCTCAGCTCACTGCAAACTCCACCTCCCAGGTTCAAGCGATTCTCTTGCCCCAGCTTCCCAAGTAGCTGGGATTACAGGCACCTGCCACCAAGCCTGGCTAATTTTGTAGTTTTTAGCAGAGACAGGGTTTCAGCATGTTGGCCAGGCTGGTCTTGAACTCCTCACCTCAGGTGATCCACCTGGCTCGGCCTCCCAAAGTGCTGGGATAACAGGTGTGAGCCACCGCGCCCGGCCAAGATAACCAATTTCTTTTCTTTTCTTTTCTTTTTTTTTTTTTTGAGACACAGTCTCGCTCTGTTGCCCAGGCTGGAGTGCACTGACATGACCTCGGCTCACTGTAACCTCTGCCTCCCAGGTTCAAACAATTCTCTGTCTCAGCCTCCCAAGTATCTGGGATTGCAGGTGCCTGCCACCACACCTGGCCAATTTTTTTTGTATTTTTAGTAGAGACGAGGTTTCACCATCTTGGCCAGGCTGGTCTTGAACTCCTGACCTCGTGATCCACCCACCTCAGCCTCTCAAAGTGCTGGGATTACAGGTGTGAGCCACTGCGCCCAGCCAATAACCAATTTCTTAAATGATTACAGTAGCTCCGTTACTAAAAATGTAATTGTATTATTTTAGATATGGTTAACATACGTTTGATGACTGGCTGGCCGTCTAGTCACATTACAAACTCGGTATTTTCGTTTCATCTGTCCACAGTGGGTCACCTCAACTTTGAGACCTGAAATTTTTTTTAAAAGGCAAAACATCAGTTAATTAAAATCATAGTGACAAAAACAGATTCAAATGTTGTCTTCAAAATGTCATGACATTGTACAGGATAAAAATTCCAAGAATATGGGGACAATTTCATCATTATAGGCAAAAAACCTGAGCTAAGCAGAATAAATTAGAACTCAGATGACCTAAGATGCTCAATCTACTTTAGTTTATTATTTCATCCAATAAATATTTATTAAGCATCAACTATGTTCTGACAGTGATTTTCAGGTCTGGAGACAGCTTCATGAAGTTTATGTTCTGGTGAGGGAAGCTAACTAATAACAAGTAAAGAAGAAAAGAAATTCCAGAAGGGTAATAAATGAATTTATGTTATTCTATTAAAATGGAAGTTTTTAAGTGGGTAAGGGTAGCATTTACTGAGTGCCTGATATGTGACAGGTACTATGCTAGAAAGCTTTATAAACCTAATTGCATTTAATTCTCACAACAATTCTACAAGGTACATATTATTATCTTTACCTTAGAGATGAATACACTAAGGTTCACAGTGGTTAAGGAACTTGACCAAGGTCCCACTGATAGAACTGATTGGCCTGAGACCGAAGCCCAGGTCTGTGTGACTCCAGAGCACAGGCTCCTTGCAGCATGCTGAGCTGCTTCTCCAAGACTACATTAATGCAAACACTTACCTCTGATTTCTTTGGTAAACTTGACACGCTGGGAGTCTGTTAGAGGTTTGGTCTGTTCATTGATGTTCTGAATGTCTAAAACCTCACACATGAACTCAATGATAGGCTGAGCCCGGTAGAAAGCAGTTGCAGATACTAACGAACAGAGAAGGATGCTTAACTTCAGGTAAAAAGGAAGGGCCAAAACAAACAAACAAACAAAAACCAGCCCAAAGAGTTATCGGATAAAGAGAGTTCCATCCTACCATCAATGTTGAGCATCATATTCCACATGGCAGGTCTCACAGACTGATGAAAACCAAACCAGACCTCCCTTCCCCCTCCCAGAGGGTGGTAGTAACCTTCAGGGGGTGAGAAAAAGGAACGGCCCACTGGGGTGTACCTGAAGAAACAAGAGTTTGCATGTGTCATATTAAACATATGAAAGTTCCTTCATTTCACTCTCAACTCTGGGAGCTGAAATCAAATTTGAACTATGACTTACGTAGACATTTTTCAATGGCTCCAGTGCAATCTACCAAAAAAGTCTGACATTTGTAGGAAAATAATCCAAACCAAAGTACTAACCTCATGGAGGGAAGGTGTCTTGTGATAACATCGAGTGCTTGTACTGAGTCATCTGGGACTTCATTCAAGTGCCCAGCCAAAGCTTCTAAAAGCAACTGAAGGCTCACAACTGACACCCACTGAACAGACACTTTAAAGGTTTGGTCTTTACCCTCGCCTGGAAGAGTCACCTCCATATCAACCTAAAGAAAAAAACACATGAATACAAGCATAAATGTTTACAATGGCTGTGGGAAAGATCCCAAGAATATGCAGTATGATATACGCATAAGGATATTTCTTTTAACATTTTTTATAATTGCATAACATTGGAAACAACTTAAGTGTCCATGAGAAGGGGAATAATTTAATACGTAACATTATACAGTAGTGAAAAAACAAGGTAGATGTTACAACATGGATGAACCTTGAAAATATTATGCTAAATAAAACAAGCCAGGTACAAAAAGGCAAATATTTCATGATTCTATTTCTATGAAGTACATTGAATAGTCAAATTTAAAGAGATAGAAAGTAGAACAGTGGTTATCAGGGACCAGAGACAGTAGCATATGGGGAATTATTGTTTAATAGGTACAGAGTTTTTGTTCGGAATGATGAAAAAGTTCTGAAAATGCATAGTGATGATGGATGCACAACAATGTGAATGTACATAATGCAATTAAACTGTAACATAAAATCGTAATTTTTTTTTGAGACAGGGTCCTGCTCTGTCATCCAAGCTGGAGTGTAGTGGTGCAATAATAACTAATTCTAGCCTCAAAGTCCTGGGCTCAAGGGATCCTCCCACATTAGCCTCCCGAGTAGCTGGAACTACAGGTGCACACCACCAGGCCTGGCTAATTAAAACAATTTTTTTTTTTTTTTGGTAGAGATGGGTCTCCCTGTGTTGCTCAGGCTGGTCTCAAACTACTAGCCTCAAGCAATCCTCCCACCTTGATCTCGCACAGCACTGGGATTTTTGGCTGGGTGAAGCACTACACCCAGCCAAAAATAGTAAATTTTATATTATATATTATTTTACAACAATAAAAAACAAATTTGAAAAAAATAAGGTAGATATAAATGTATAGAAATGGAAAGATCTTTCAGACATATTGTTAAATGAAAAGCAAATCCTAGAATGACATGCAAAACAGTAAGAATATGCATCAACATATGTATAAATAGCTAATATACATAACATATCTAAAAAGATACATACCAAACTACTATAGTAGTTTCCTTTGAAAAGGAAAATGGAAGTAAGGGTGCAGATAAGTGGGGGAGGCAGTAAATCACAGCATTTCTAGATTGTCTGGATAAGTTTATTATGAGCATATGTTCACACAGTACTTTTCTAATTTAAAAAAATAAACATTTAAAAAAGTATTGTGCTATTATAATCTATTTTCATAAGTGAGTATTATATAGTTTTCTATAATTTACAAAACCCTGTTGTTCAGATTCAGGTAGTTCTTTGTTAAAGCACATGGTTAATGTTAGAAATTATGTAAAGATGACATAATCCACCTAAATCCTAATGCTCATCTCATTTTCAATTATCAGTTAACTGAGACAAGAGAATATGGACAGAATAACAAATCTATCATCACTATAAAAAACAACTCTGGCCGGGTACGGTGGCTCATCACTGTAATCCCAGCACTTTGGGAGGCTGAGACAGTGGATCACCTGGGGTCAGGAGTTTAACACCAGCCTGTTCAACATGGTGAAACCCCGTCTGTACTACAAAAAAAAAAAAAAAAAAAAATTAAGGCCAGGCACGGTGGCTCATGCCTGTAATCCCAGCATTTTGGGAGGCTGAGGTGGGTGGATCACCTGAGGTCAGGAGTTCAAGACCAGCCTGGCCAACATATAGTGAAACCCCCATCTCTACTAATAAAGTACAAAAATGAGCTGGGCGTGCTGGCACACGCCTATAGTCCTAGCTACTTGGGAAGCTGAGGCAGGAGAATCACTTGAACTCAGGAGGTGGAAGTTGCAATGAGCCGAGATTGCACCACTGCACTCCAGCCTGGGCGATAGAGCAAGGATCCATCTCTCAAGGAAAAAAATAAAAGAAAAATTAGCCAGGCATGGTGGCACATGCCTGTAATCCCAGCTACTCAGAAGGCTGGGGCAGGAGAATCATGTCTGGGAAGCAGAGGTTTCAGTGAGCAGAGACCAAACCACTGCACTCCAGCCTAGGCAACAGAGCAAGATCCCATCTCAAAAAAAAAAAAAAAAAAAATTCTAAGAATTGATGTGTTATTAGAGAAACTTTTATTTCTGCTCACATACAGATTTTTTAAAACCGAGAAATGACAGTTGTACATACTTTTGGGGTACATGTGGTATTTTGATATCTGTATGCAATGTGTAATAATGAAATCAGGGTAATTAGGATATCACCACCTCAAACATTCATCTTTTTTGTGGGTGTTGGGAAGAAAAGGAAACATTTTTGTCATGTATAATTACTACTAAATGAACTAAGTATTTCTTGTTTTTAACACTTACCCTATCCCGTCCGATTGGTAGTGGATGCGCTGTGTACATGTTTCTTTTGCCATCATACCCAGGCTGCCGATCACCAAATATTTGCATCTTGAAGTGCCGCACCATTGTATCTACTACCTCCCTTCACAGTAATGGAGATAATGGCAATTAGCTTTCAGAAATGGTGCACAGTAAGAAAAGCATCATCATACCTTAATCATTTAAATTTGGTTCAGTATTACTTGGAAAAAGTAAGAGTTAAGGTTACAACTGATTCGAGAACTTTAAAAAATAGTTAACTAAAGAAAGGTAGCAACAAGTGAAGAAAAACAACTATAAGATGATATCAGAAGTGGGGAATAAAAGGAAAGCGAGAATAACATTTATAGTATCCTCTCAACCTCCTCTTTCCAAAATCCTCTCCTATGATAAACACAGCCTTATAAGAATAACCTGGCTGGGGCCGGGCGCGGTGGCTCACGCCTGTAATCCCAGCACTTTGGGAGGCCGAGGCGGGCAGATCACGAGGTCAGGAGATTGAGAGCAGCCTGGCTAACACGGTGAAACCCCGTCTCTACTAAAAATACAAAAAATTAGCCGGGCGTGGTGGCAGGCGCCTGTAGTCCCAGCTACTCAGGAGGCTGAGGCAGGAGAATGGTGTGAACCCAGGAGGCGGAGCTTGCAATGAGCTGAGATCGCACCACTGCACTCCAGCCTGGGTGACAGAGCGAGACTCCGTCTCAAAGAAAAAAAAAAGTGTAATCCCAGCACTTTGGGAGGCTGACGTGGATGCATCACTTGAGGTCAGGAGTTCGAGACCAGCCTGACCAACACAGTGAAATCCTGTCTCTACTAAAAATACAATATTAGCTGGGCATGGTGGATGCCTGTAATCCCAGCTACTCGGGAGGCTGAGGCAGGAGAATCGCTTGAACCTGGGAGGCGGAGGTTGTGGTAAACCAAGATCGTACCATTGCACTCTAGCTTGGTCAACAAGAGCGAAACTCCATCTCAAAAAAAAAAAAAAAGAATAACCCATCTTACATATCTAAGTTTGACACAGAGGTACATCACTGACGATAAGTTTTTCATCAAATCATTATCCTGGCTGGGTGCAGTGGCTCACGCCTGTAATTCCAGCACTTTGGGAGGCTGAGGCGGGTGGATCACTTGAGGTCAGGAGTTCAAGACTAGCCTGGCCAACATGGTGAAATCCAGTCTCAACTTTAAAAAACTACAAAACTTAGCCAGGCATGGTGTAATCCCAGGTACTTGGGAGGCTGAGGCATGACAATCGCTTGAATCCAGGAGGTTGCAGTGAGCTGAGATTGCACCACTGTACTCCAGCCTGGGCAACAGAGTAAAACTATGTCGAAAAAAAAAAAAAAAAAAATCCTTATCCAGGTATATTCATTTTGAGAAAGAGAATCAGCAGGAATTCAAAAATCTGAGGATCAGTAAATCTAAGATCCATGATACACAAACAAATAAGTCAACCCCTTTGCCTTATGCTAGTGATTTATTGTCTTATTCCAAAGTGCTTATTCCAAGCAGTGTAGACAAGGGAATGTTGTAAAATATTCTCTTTTCTTTTTTTTTTTTTTTTTTTGAGACGGAGTCTCGCTCTGCCGCCCAGGCTGGAGTGCAGTGGCCAGATCTCGGCTCACTGCAAGCTCCGCCTCCCGGGTTTACGCCATTCTCCTGCCTCAGCCTCCCGAGTAGCTGGGACCACAGGCGCCCGCCACCTCGCCCGGCTAGTTTTTTGTATTTTTTAGTAGAGACGGGGTTTCACCGTGTTAGCCAGGATGGTCTCGATCTCCTGACCTCGTGATCCGCCCGTCTCGGCCTCCCAAAGTGCTGGGATTACAGGCTTGAGCCACCGCGCCCGGCCAATATTCTCTTTTCAAAATGATTAATATAGCTTCTTTGTTTTTAGAATGAAAGTATTTTTCTCAATCAAGCATCCAGAGCTTTACTTAAGTGTTCTTGCATATATGCCAGATCACACTGTACACAGGCTGTGGAATAAATGCAGCGGCAAAAAAAATGGTGTATAGCGTTTAAGATATGGACAGACCAGGGTTTGTGAGATTTTTGAATGCTAGAGTCAATGAAAAGTTAGGTGCTTTGACTTAGCAATGTTAGTGAGTTTCATACGTGGGAACAATATCTTAAAAGCCAAAATACATCACAACTAGCTAACACATTTATATTACCAGAAACGAAATCTGTGGGAAAGTCATGTTTACGAACCAAATCATGCGACTGAAAAAAACTGATGGAGAGATGTGGTATCGTACAATCTCCATTTTGAAGAGCTAACTTAAGAGCTATACATTTTTACACTAGAAAAGAGTAATTTCTCATCTTACATTCTTTTTTTTTTTTTTTTTTTTTTGTGACTGGAGACGGAGTC
>NC_037668.1:63473014-63493309 GCF_003255815.1 Theropithecus gelada | reverse complement strand
GTGGCCGGATCTCAGCTCACTGCAAGCTCCGCCTCCTGGGTTCACGCCATTCTGCCGCCTCAGCCTCCCGAGTAGCTGGGACTACAGGCGCCCGCCACCTCGCCCGGCTAATTTTTTTGTATTTTTTTTTAGTAGAGACGGGGTTTCACCGTGTTAGCCAGGATGGTCTCGATCTCCTGACCTCGTGATCCACCCGTCTCGGCCTCCCAAAGTGCTGGGATTACAGGCTTGAGCCACCGCGCCCGGCCTCATCTTACATTCTTAAATTACGATCAAAAAGTTTTACAGTAAAGAGCTACTTTCCCTGCTATCCTTAATTAATCTTCACAGCAACCTTGTAAAACAAATAAGAAAATGATTATGGTCCTCATATTAAAGAAAAGAAAAAAAGAAAATTCAGAATGGTTAAGTGACCTGTCCCTGGTCACACAATGGTTAAGTGGCAGAACGGCATGACCTTGGACAAGTCACTTAATCTTTCACATATCCATTTCTTCATATGTAAAGTTATGATGACAATAATAATATCACTTCCCTTAAAAAGCGGTTGTCTTGATTGAGCAAATACACAGAGTATTTATTTATTTATACAGTGTTAGGTATAACACATAGAGTATTTAGAACGGTGCTTGTCCCACAATAAGCCTATTTACTCTGATCTGCTCATGGATATCATTCCAAGAATTGTCTTCTCTCCTAAATCATCAAATTTTTCCTCTTTACTGGATTATTCCCTTCAGCATACAAACATGCTCTAATTTCTCTCATCTTAAAAAAAAAATCAAACTTTCTTGGGCCAGGTGTGGTGGCTCACACCTGTAATCCCAGCACTTTGGGAGGCCGAGGCAAACAGATCAATTGAGGTCAAGAGTTCGAGACAAGCCTGACGAACATGGTGAAACCCCGTCTCTACTAAAAATACAAAAATTAGCCAGGTGTGGGGGTGCATGCCTGTAAACCCAGCTACTTGGGAGGCTGAGACAAGGGAATCAGTTGAACCCCAGAGGTGGAAGTTTCAGTGAGTCAAGATCATGCCACTGCATTCCACCCGGGTGAGAGTGAGACTCCATCTCAAAAAAAAAACAAAAAAAACAAAAACAAAATTAAACTTTCTTAACCTCAGTTTCTCCTCACGTGAACATTCTATTTCTGTGCTCCCTTTTGTATCAAAATCCCTTGAAGGAGTTGTCTGTAATTCCTCTTCCCCTTTCTCCCTTGAACTTTCTCAAGTAAGGCTTTTTCTCTACCAAACTACTCTTATCAATGTCCTCCAGTGGGCTCCATATAGCTAAATTCAATGCTCTTTGAACATTAGAAAATCCATCCTTCCAACTTAAAACGTCTTCTTCCTTTGCCTCCAGAGCACCACTCCCCTGGTTTTCTCCTATTCCAGTGGTCTCTCCATGCCAATCTTCCTGCTGATACTTCCTCATTGCCTTTAATCTTTAAGTTAAATTTTTAAATATTGGAGTGCCTCAAGACCCAGCGTAGGAGCCTTATTTTCTCCACCCACATTCACTTTCAACATAATCTCATGAAGTCTCATGGCTTTATCACCAATAAGCTCATGATTCTCAAATGTTTGTCTCCAGCCTGGATCTGTTCCCTGAATCCAACCTTAATACTGTATTCAACCTCCTCCTTTTTTTTTTTTTTAGACTCAGTCTCACTCTGTCATCTGGGCTGGAGTGTAGTGGTACAACATGGCACACTGCAGCCTCGACCCCTGGGATCAGGTGATCCACTTGCCTCAGCCCCGAGTAGGTGGGACTACAGGCATGTGCCACCGTACCCAGCTAATTTTTTTTTTTTTTTTTTGAGACAGAGTCTCACTTTGTCATCCAGGCTAATGTGCAGTGGCACAATCTCAGCTCACTGCAACCTCCACCTCCCAGGTTCAAGTGATTCTTCTGCCTCAGCCTCCTGAGTAGCTGGGACTACAGGCACGCACCACCACACCCAGCTAATTTTTGTATCATTAGTAGGGATGGGGTTTCACCATATTGGCCAGGCTGGTCTCGATCTCCTGACCTCATGATCCACCCACCTCGGCCTCCCAAAGCGCTGGGATTACAAGTGTGAGCCACCGCGCCCAGCTTTTTTTTTTTTTTTTTTTTTTTAATATAGACAGAGTCTGGCCATGTTGCCTAAGCTTGTTGCAAACTCCTGGCTTCAAGCAATCCTCCCACCTCAACCTCCTAAAGTGCTGGGATTACATGTACGAGCTACCACGCCCGACCTCCACTAGCATGTCTAATAGTCATCTCAACTCTGATGTCCAAAACTCACAGGTCGCCTGATCTGCTACTCCTGCTTCTGCTTCTCTTGCAGTTTTCCCCATGTAATAAATGACAACTCCTCTTTTTCCACTAGCTCAGGACAAAAACCCTGGAATAAATCACGACTCATTTCTTTCTTTCACACCACATGTTCAATCCATCAGTAAATCTTATTGACACTACTGTGAAAATATTTGCAGGATCTGACCACTTCTCATCACTATCAATTATACTACTCAAGTCTAAAGCACCATTACTTTTCACCTGAATCATTCCAGGTGCCTCCTAATTAATTTCCATGCTTTTCACCCTTACTTGCTAGGGTGCAATTTCAGCACAGCATCCAGGGCAATCTATTAAAAATATAAGCTAGTCATGTCTTAGATTTATTTAGTCATGTTGTGGGTTTAGTATTTAAAACTCACTTAACCAGAGTAAATGACAAAGTGTTATGAATGCCTACAAGCTCTGCATGATAGAGGCCTTCTGAAATTTCTCCAAACTCATCTCCTATCACACTCCCCTACTCACTCACTTGCTCCAGCAATCCAGAATTATCTGCTGTTTCTTTCTTTTTTTTTTTTTCTTTTTGAGACAGAGTCTCCCTCTGTTGCCCAGGCTGGAATGCAGTGGCACGATCTCCGCTCACTGTAACCTCCGTCTCCCAGATTCAAGTGATTCTCTTGCCTCAGCCTCCCAAGTAGCTGGGATTACAGGCACATGCCACTATGCCTGGCTAATTTTTGTATTTTTAGTAGAAACAGGGTTTCACTATGTTGGCCAGGCTGGTCTCAACCTCCTGACCTCAAGTGATCTGCCCGCCTAAGCCTCCCAAAGTGCTGGGATTACAGGCATGAGCCACCACGCCCGGCCCACTGTTTCTTGAATTCACCAAGCTTCTGACTTTGCCTGGGACACTCTTCATGCAGATATCCCTCACCTCCTCTAGGTCAAATGTTACTTTTCAGTGAGACTTTCCCTAGCTATTTTCATAAATATATATATATACATACATGTGTGTGTATATCTACATATGCATGTGTGTGTGTGTGTGTGTATATATATATACACAAACATATATATTCATTCATATATAAATATCAGTGGCTCATCCTTTCCTCATTTCCTATCTTCCATCTCTACTTTCTTTTTCTTTATTGCATTTATTACCAACTAACAAAGTCTATGTTTTGTTTGCTTCTTCATTTATTTTTGGTCTTCCCCATTAGGATATAAGCTCCTCAAACGTAGAAAGTTTTACCTGTTTTGCTCATGGTGAATTCCCAGAGCACAGGACAATATCTGGCACAAAAGAAACACTCAATAAAATATCTGTTGAATGGATCAATGTTATCCATTACCACCACTTCTACTACTATTGATCTCAGTTACACAATAGCCAATAATGGGTTTACATGAGAATGAACTATACCAGAAAGCCAAATTTTGATCCATAATGAGAAAAATATCAAGTGGCACAAAATATTTCACTTGTCAGAAAAGGCCAATCTTAAAAAAGCAAGAATCTTAGTATCAAACATTGCCTGAATGTCACTGCATAGAAACAGAGAAAAGGAAAGTGGATGTATACTCAGCACACTGTAAGAATATTTGCTACAGGGCTGTCTTCACACCAGGTAAATTCCTGCTATACAGACCACAATACTTACATCATCTCATCAGGACCACTCTTACATAATGCTAGAAATAACTAGAGCTTCTCTCTGTGCTTAGTTTTCTCAATACTCCAAGATGACTTTTCTGTCTTTCTTTTCCCCCAAGAAAACATCTGCAAGTAATCTTCTGTATTGATATATACCTTTCTCATGCCCAAAATCAACATATAACAATAAAATTTTGAATTTCCAGATAGTTCTATTTCCCATAGACATTAATGTCTTCACCTATTTCAGTAAATTTTTGCTACCCTTGGTCAATGAAAGAGTGACCTTTCTCTCTCATAATTAAATAAGTGTTTACTGATTGACTAATAATATATATCCAGCACTTTGCTAGAGCCTACAGAGGATAACCAAGTATGGGACAGCAAACCTGCTATTAAGAAATCTATCATCTTAGAGAGTAACAAAGCCTACAGGTTGGATGAAGTTAGAGAACAACATGATACATAAATAAATTATCTGCACTTAAAACATACAGAAATCCACTCACTCTTTCTAATCCTTACCTGTTGACTCTACGAGGCCGTTTTTCAGGCTTAATATCCACATCATAGTGATACACATCTATTTTAGGAATCTGAACCTGAAAATGATTGGCTAACAGTCGAATTGGTTTTCCAACAGTTCCAAGGCCAGGACGACGAGGTGGCTGAAACAGGCTAGCCGGAGGTCCTAAAGAGATTGAAAGACATTTGCTGTGCTATTTTTTTTTTTTTTTTTTTTTTGAGATGGAGTTTCGCTCTTTCACCCAGGGTGGAGTGCAGTGGCTTGATCCTGGCTCACTGCAACCTCTGCCTTCCAGTTTCAAGTGATTCTCCTGCCTCAGCCTCTCGAGTAGCTGGGATTACAGGCGCCTGCCATCAAGCCTAGCTAATTTTTGTATTTTTAGTAGAGACAGGGTTTCATCACATTGGCCAGGCTGGTCTTGAACTCCTGACCTTGTGATCCACCCACCTCAGCCTCCCAAAGTGCTGGGATTACAGGCGTGAGCCACCGTGCCCGGCCTGCTGTGCTATTTATTCTTCCTGTTGATGATGATGATGATGGCTACAATTATTGAGATCTTATTATTCACTGTACGCACTCTAAGGAATTTGGGGTGTCTTTTGACCTAAAGTTCTCCAGATTTCTAAATATTTTGCCATGTTGCTATTATTTTTAATATAATGACATCAAAATTAGAATGATGAATTCCTCTCAAGCATAGGCTACAGTATAAAATCTTGCAAGAGCATTAGTAGCTCTACAGCTACACTTACAAAATTATATGCATTTTAAAAATCATCTCTAAACTCTGGAGCCACCATCCCCAGAGTTGGAAATGATCTATTAATCTCTCACAAATTAGCCTGCATCATTATAAATTGTACATATAGGAGAAGATTAAACTGTAGCTCTATTTATCAACTTATTTGCTAATTTCAATAGTGAAACAATACCAATAAAGCTAGACCTTCTCATTTATTTTTTTATTTTTTTTATTTTTTGAGACGGAGTCTCGCTGTGTCGCCCAGGCTGGAGTGCAGTGGCCGGATCTCAGCTCACTGCAAGCTCCGCCTCCCGGGTTCCCGCCATTCTCCTGCCTCAGCCTCCCGAGTAGCTGGGACTACAGGCGCCGCCACCATGCCTGGCTAGTGTTTTGTATTTTTAGTAGAGACGGGGTTTCACCATGTTAGCCAGGATGATCTCGATCTCCTGACCTCGTGATCCACCCGCCTCGGCCTCCCAAAGTGCTGGGATTACAGGCTTGAGCCACCGCGCCCGGCCGACCTTCTCATTTATAACTTGATATTTTTAGAACCTGGACAATTTGAGATTTCTTGCTCATAAGATCTAGTTTATTCCACAGACATTTATTCATTTATTCAGTTATAACATGCCTAACCTGTATTATGGATTCAGAAAGAAGACAAAGCCCCTTCTTTCAAAGAATGTACAGTCTAGACCAGTGGTTCTCAACCTGGGGTAATTTTGTTCCCCAGGAAACATTTGGCAAATATCTGGACACATTTTTGGTTGTCACAACCTGAGGAGTGCTGCTGGCGTCTAGTGGAAAGGACCCAGGATACAGCCATGCATTCTATAATGCATAACACAGCCCCCCACAACAAAGAATTACCCAGTCCAAAATATCAATAGTTCTGAGAAAGAGGTTGAGAAACCCTGGTGTAGACAGAGTAATCTTTCCAAACTATTTTTAAAAAGAAAAGATTCCATAAGTTAAAGAAATCTTGCATACTCTCTCCCCTCTTAACATTTCAATGTATATTATCATATCAAATTCTCGAAAAAGTCATGTAATAAATAAACCTGGTTAACTTTACCTCATCATTTAGCTAACTTTTTTTCCCCCACAGAACTCTCTCTTTCTAAGATTTGAACATCTATTAATATTCAGCAGAAAAGGATCTTGTGGAGCACAGTCTGGGAGACACTTGTTTAGAAAAAATCTGACTCCTTTTTGATGACAATATCAAGTGGACACTGGCCTAAAAAAATGAACATCTTTTCTGCTATGAATAGGTATTGAGCAAAGTGGGCTGTGGTTACAATGGAAAGTTACAACAGGTTCTGTTACTGCAATGGCATTTCACTGAGAACAAAGACTTCACTAAGGAGAGAAAACTTTGAAGCAAGAAGTTGTTCTGGGCCACACGTGGTGGCTCACACCTGTAATCCCAGCACTTTGGAAGGCCAAGGCAGGCAGATCACCTGAGGTCAGCAGTTGAGACCAGCCTGGCCAGCATAGTAAAACCCCGTCTCTACTAAAAATACAAAAATTAGCTGGGCACAGTGGTGGGCACCTGTAATCCCGGCTACTCGGGAGGCTGAGGCAGGAGAATCGCCTGAACCTGGGAAGCGGAGGTTGTGGTGAACCAAGATCGCGCCATTGCACCCCAGCCTGGTCAGCGAAACTCCATCTCAAAAAAAAAAAAAAAAAAAAAGAATAACTTATCTTACATATCTAAGTTTGACACAGAGGTACATCACTGAATGATGATAAGTTTGTCATCAAATCAATATCCTGGAGGCAGAGGTTGCAGTGAGCTGAGATCGTGCCATTGTACTCCAGCCTGGGCAACAGAGGGAGACTCAGTCTAAAACAACAACAACAACAAAAAGATGTTGTTCTGGTCCAACATCACTTAGGAAAATTAGAGCAAATACTTTATTATATTTATGGTGACAGATTACCATATTCTAACACTTAAAGTATTAAAAATCATTTTACATATTAATTATTCATTTTCCCACGATATTCTACTTATCCTTCAGAATTTGGTTTAGATGTAACCTCCTTGGAAAGCCTTTCCTGATTCTTCCAGACTACAGGATCCTTCCTCTGTGTTGAAAAGACTGTCTCCATAGGGGAAACCATAGAGGAAGTATAAGAAACCACTTGTTGCCAGGCCATGGTGGCTCATGCCTGTAATCCCAGCACTTTGGGAGGCCGAGGCGGGCGGATCACGAGGTCAGGAGATCGAGATCATCCTGGCTAACACGGTGAAACCCTGTCTCTACTAAAAATACAAAAAATTAGCCGGGCGTGGTGGTGCGCGCCTGTAGTCCCAGCTACTGAGAGGCTGAGGCAGGGGAATGGTGTGAACCCGGGAGGCGGAGCTTGCAGTGAGCCGAGATGCACCACTGCACTCCAGCCTGGGAGACAAAGCAAGACTCCGTCTCAAAAAAAAAAAAAAAGAAACCACTTGTTAGGTTACTCTGTCTCCTTCATTAGATTACAAACTCTTATAATAAATGAACCTCCTGTTAATCTTCTCAATATCTAATGCAGCAGCCATCATGTTGTAAGAATTCAATAAATGTTGAACTGAACGGTGTCAATAATCCCAGATAGAATCTAAAGACAAAAATGATAATTATCTTTCTTTCTCTCCCTCCCTCCCTCCCTTCCTTCCTTCTGTTCTCTCTCTCTCTTCTTTCTCTCTTTTTTTTTTGGGACAGAGTCTCGCACTGTCACCCAGGCTGCAGTGCAGTGGTGCGATCTCGGCTCACTGCAATGTCCACCTCCCGGATTTAAGAGATTCTCCTGCCTTAGCCTCCCAAGTAGCTGGGATTACAGACGCCAGCCACCATGCCAAGCTAATTTTTTGTATTTTTAGTAGAGACAAGGTTTCACCGTCTTGGCCAGGCTGGTCTCAAACTCCTGACCTCGTGATCTGCCCACCTCGCCCTCCCAAAGTGTCTCTCTCTCTCTCTCTTTCGTCTTTTCTTCTTCTTTTTATTTTGAGCCAGGGTCTTGCTCTGTTGCCCAGGCTGGAGTGCACTGATTCAGTCATGGCTCACTGCAGCCTCAACCTCCTGGACTCAACTGATCCTCCTATCTCAGCCTCCAGAGTAACTGGGATACCACGCTCAGCTAATTTTTGTATTTCTTTTTTTGAGATGGAGTCTCACTCTGTCGCCCAGGCTGAAGTGCAGTGGCTCAATCTTGTCTCACTGCAAGCTCCGTCTCGTGGGTTCACGACATTCTCCTGCCTCAGCCTCCTGAGTAGCTGGGACTACAGGCGCCAACCAC
Organism: Theropithecus gelada; assembly: GCF_003255815.1. Lineage (NCBI taxonomy): Eukaryota > Metazoa > Chordata > Mammalia > Primates > Cercopithecidae > Theropithecus > Theropithecus gelada. The sequence continues at coordinate 63,484,811 of NC_037668.1, read as the reverse complement.
CATGCCTGGCTAATTTTGATATTTTTAGTAGAGACGGGGTTTCACTGTGTTAGCCAGGCTGCTCTCGATCTCCTGACCTCATGATCTGCCCGCCTCGGCCTCCCAAAGTGCTGGGATGACAGGTGTGAGCCACCGCGCCCGGCCTAGTTTTTGTATTTTTGGTAGAGACAAGGTTTTGAGTTTTGCCATGTTGCCTAGGCTGGTCTTGAACTCCTGGGCTCAAGCAATCTGCCCACGTAGGCCTCCCAAAGTGCTGGGATTACAGGCACGAACCACCGTGCCCGGCCCACTAAAAGTATTCTTATTGCCTGGAGTTAAGTTATACTTCTAGTGTACAAGAGGATCTATCAATACAATTGATAAGACAATTACAAACAAGGTAACAAGGTAAGAAGTAAATAGTAAATAATGTGAGAGGTGATGAACATACTGAATTAACCCAATTAAATTATATAAATAACTCAACTCTGCATATTTCAAGATACACTTAAGCAATCACTGTATCATTCATAAAGTTGTAAGAGGCCAGGCACGGTGGCTCACGCCTGTAATCCCAGCACTTTGGAAGGCTGAAGCGGATGGATCACCTGAGGTCAGGAGTTTGAGACCAGCCTGGCAAACATGGCGAAACTCTGTCTCTACTAAAAATAGAAAAATTAGCTAGGTGTGGTGGTGGGCACCTCTAATCCCAGCTACTCGGGAGACTGAGGCAGGGTAATAGCTTGAACCTGGAAGGTGGAGGTTGCAGTGAGCCGAGATCACACCACCGCAATCCAGCAAGGGTGACAAAATGAGACTCGTCTTAAAAAAGAGAAAGGTTATAAGAAATATAGCTTTATAATAGAAATTTGGAAACAGAAACTTGGATCAAATGACTTGCTTAAGGACATAAGACTTTGAGTTTAAATGCTAACTAGAATCCAAATCTCCTAACTCCTAGCCTAGCACTTTTTTTTCCCAATATACTTCATAATCTTGTGGTATGTATTCTTACCAGAAATACTTGATATCAAAGAGGCAGAGGCAGAAGAATTGAAAGAAAACGATTAAGAAGTGGCAAAAAGTAAATATTATTTGTACCTCCTTTCCTTGGCAAAGAGAAAAGTTAGATGTATCTCCTTTCCTTGGCAAAGAGAAAAGTTAGAAGCTGAGTGATAATTTCTTTTAATAAGCTTAGAAGATTTAGTGTGAAAATTATATATTTTTTTCATTCTAGAAGCTAATTTCTTTTTTATTTTCTTTCTTTCTTTTTTTTTTTTTTTTTTTAATAATTTGGCCTAAACAACAGAGATTTATTTCTACAGCTCTGAAGGCTAGGAAAAATCTGGCTTCTTTGAATTTAGCCAGCTATCTACGTAAGGAAGCAATAAAGCACAGTGACTAAAGCTCTGGAACCAAATTACTTAGGTTTCAATCCTGGTCTCACCACTCCCTAACTGCATGATGTTGGGCCAGTTTCTTGGCCTTTCTGCATCTCAGTTTCCTCATTTATAAAATGGGCACGTGTGTAATAATAATGGCATCTATCCCATGAGATTATGTGTATTCAAGGTTTAACATAAAGGCTGGGCGCAGTGGCTCATGCCTGCAATTCCAGCACTTTGGGAGGCTGAGGTGGGTGGATCACAAGGTCAGGAGTTTAAGACCAGCCTGGCCAAGATGGTGAAACTCTGTCTCTACTAAAAATGCAAAAATTAGCCGGGCATGGTGGGCACCTGTAACCCAGCTACTCGGGAGCCTGAGGCAGAGAACTGCTTGAACTCAGGAGGTGGAGGCTGCAGCGAGCCGAGATCGCGCCATTGCACTCCAGCCTGGGCTACAGAGCAAGACTCTGTCTCAAAAAAAAAAAAAAAAAAGAGGTTTAACATAGTGCCTTGCAATAGTAAATGATCAGGAAATGTTAGCTATTATAATTGCATTTGTAAATATTATAGTCATAGTTAGTGCTCAAAGGTCCCTGAGGTGACTTTTTTTTTTTTTTTTTAGATGGAGTCTTGCTCTGTTGCCCAAGCTGGAATGCAGTGGCGCAATCTCGGCTCACTGCAACTTCCACCTCCCGTGTTCAAGCGATTCTCCTGCTGCAGCCTCAGACTACAGGCGCGCACCACCACACCCAGCTAATTTTTATATTTTTAGTAGAGATGGGTTTTACTATGTTGGCCAGGCTGGTCTCGAACTCCCAACCTCAGGTGATCCGCCCACCTCGGCCTCCCAGAGTGCTGGGATTTCAGGCATGAGCCACTGTGCCCAGCCCCTGGGGTGTTTTTTAGTTGTTTGGTTGGTTTTTTGTCATTTTGTTTTGTTTTGAGGCAGAGTTTCTTTTTGAGGTGCGATCTCAGCTCACCGCAGCCTCTGCCTCCCAGGCTCAAGCCATCCTCCCACTTCAGCCACCCTAGAGTAGCTAGGGCTACAGGTATGCCACTACACCCAGCTAATTTTTGTATTTTTAGTAGAGAGAGGGTTTCACCATGTTGGCCAGGCTGGTCTCAAACTCCTGGCCTCAAGTGATCCACCCACCTCAGCCTCCCAAAGTGCTGGGATTACAGGCATGAGCCACCACACCCAGCCTGGTCCCTGAGTTTTATTTTCAGGGTATCCCCAAAATGTGGTGACAAAGTCAGATAACAGGATTCTCTGAAAGGGTAACTGATATGACTTAACATAGAACAGATGAAGTCAGCCTTAATGAAGAGGAGATGATTAGAAGTCCAAACTCTGGTCTTTATTCCACCATTTGGCCTTTTGAAACCCTAATGAAGTCACTTCATCCTCTCTGAACCTCACTTTTCTCATCTGTAAAATGGAATAGCTACCTGCCTTGCCTACCTCCCAGAGGATTAAATGACCTAATAGTTATAAAGGCACTTTACAAACTGTAAAGTACTGCAAACAACATATTACCAAAATAAGTGGTAATCTAATTAATTATATTTCTGAGAATTGGCAGAAACTGAAACAGGTTGCGGGAGGCGGTGGGGGGGAGGGGGCGGACAGAATAAGACTAGACTAAGGTTTCAGGGACTGTTCAAGTGAGGAGGGCACAAAGCACTAGATCCAGGTGTGCTCTGCCAGAGAAGCAGGGATGATTCTCCAGGTTCTAAAACAGCCTGGATGAATCATCCCACAGGACGATCAACTCCCTTTGCTCTGATTCTATGCTTAGCAGGCAGCTACTTATTAGTTGAGTTTCCAAGGTACTGCAGCACCAAAAAAGGAGTTTGCTAGAGAGCAGACAGGAAAATATTCCACTCAACAGAAAAGATCTATGTGACATTTTGGCTTATTCATTAGTATCTTATAAATATAGTTAGTGAGAATTAATTTTCCACAATCTGAACAATCCTGAGTGAACCACTAAATCCTCAAACCTGCAAAAGCTAAAATCAAACAAACAAACAAAAAAGAGTCCCTGGGCAGTGCCTAACATCACCAGGTTGATCCTTTCCATGAAATTCAGTTTATGCCCACAGTTACACAGTTTCTTTTGATATCAGCTCATAAATGCAACAGTTGTTTCAATTATGAATTACTAGGGGGAGGGAAGAAACATTTGTTGAGCATCTATAGGCACTAGTCTCTATAGTAAGACTTCTCATATACTCTCATTTCATTCTCTCAACAATCTTACAGAACATAATTATTATTACCCTCAATTTAGAGATGAGAAAATGAAAGTTCAAAGGAATTAAGTAATTTGCCCCGGGTCATACAACTCTTACATTACTATATTGAATTTGAACAGAAGTCTGTTACATTCCTAAAGACCTGATCATATCTTTAGCCAGGGGACATATCTGAAGTTAACCTGGCATAATACACTGAAGTTTATCAAATAATATTAATGCGGCAAGCCAATTTATTTTTAAAAGGCATATGAAATTTGATTATGAGGGCCTTTAAACAATACTTGAAGAAGCAAATTAGGGTGGAGTTTAATCACTTAGCTATGCAAACAAGTGCTAAGTAAACAAACCTGCCAAGTTTCCAAACTCAAATGGCAACTCAAATTGTCTACGCATTAAAAAGACGAAACACTCTACGACTAAGTTCATTATGTAGGTAAGATTTGAATATTAAAGTTAATTCTACCACAGCCCCTAAACCCTGCGCTACTTAGCCAAGGCATTAGAAACCTGTTGGGCTTTGAGGTGGAAGCACCAGGCCCCAATACTCAGGGCACTCATTACAGCCTGGAATGGTTCCTCTGGTTTGGATAGAGAGAAATAACCAGAGGCCATTCATATCCACAACAAATTACAGTTTCCAAAGCACTTTCTCCTTCATTTGATCCTCACAACCACTCATAACCCAATTAGAAGAGAACTCAGGGCATTGAAGCCTGTGCTGGAGCAGACTGGCTGGCAACTCCTGTGTCACTCAAAGGCTGTCCCAGACCACTCTGTGACTAACACACAGACTGAGTAACAGATAGAGGCACAGAACCATGTTCTTCGGGACATCAGGGCCTTTCAGAAAGGATGGGCATTTTGTCTCTTGACCTTCAGAGATCATGTGAGGTGTTTGGATGAAGTTCTTCTTCCTCATCTGAAGGCTCTGGACCGTCTGCCAATGCAAAGAAAAACAGGGGCGCGGCCCCAAACCAGGACTACCGGCTGCTAGCAGGCAGCGGGGCCCTTTTCCCGGTCTGGGCCAGGCCTCCGAGCGCACTGGGCAGCGGATCGCCCCTTCTGAGGCCCAAACTACCCTCGCCGCGATCCCGGGCACAAATCATCTCCCCGAAGTGGGACCAAGAGTGGCCTCCGCCAGGCGGAGCGGGTCACCTTCCCGAACCTCCCACTCGGACCTCAGGATCCACCCAACTGCCGTCTGGGGCGCGGTCACCGCCCCCCAGGCCCGGGTCAGCTCCCTCTGCTTCGTGCTGCGGCGCTCGGGTCCCTTTCCCCGAGGCCTGGCGGCCCAAACCCGGCGGGGCGACGGGGCAGCCAAAGTCCCGGCCGCCCGCCCCGGGCACCGGGCCCCGGGTCCCGCCCCTACCCGAGCTCTCTCCTCACCGGGTCCCAGCGCCTCCATGGCGGCGGCGGGGGCCGCCTCGCCCCGGTCCCCGGCGCCTCCCGCTCCGGGCCCCGCCGCCGCCGCCGCCGCCGCCGCGTAACGCTTGATCTCCGGAATATTGGCGCTGGGGTGGCGCCGCGGAGACGCGGGCGCTGGGTAGGGGGCGGCGGCGGCGCCCGGCCCGGGGACAGGGACCCGGCTCCGGCTCTTCCGGCCTCAGCGACAACAAAAACAATCCCCGCCGCCGCCGCCGCCGCCGCCGCCGCCGCCAACGGGAGCGGGAGCGGGAGCCAGCGCGCGCGCCCGCCGGGAGGGGAGGGGGCGCGGGGTGCGCGGGCCCGGGGTCCCGGCGGGCGGAGGGGGCGTGCGCGGGCCCGGGTGCGGGGTCCACCGAGCCCGGCGGGGGGCGAGGCGGGTCGGCGGGACGGGCGCGCGCCCGGAGGGGGCAGTGCCCGGTGGACGTGTCGGGCACGCGCCCGCTGGCCCGCTCTGCCCCGTCCGCCCGAGGAGGCCGTCCTGTGGCCAACGGCTCTGGGGGGCTACGTGCCATCCCCCCAGGGCGTCCTGCAAAAGATCTGGATTCCAGTTCCGCCGACCCACAGATTCAGTTTTCCACTTCTGTGAGTGGAAAGTGTGCTGAGATTCACAGGAGCCACCTCGCCTCCCTCTTCCCTCCTCCCACCCCAGATCGCTTCTGCCATCCTGTCTTTTAGGGTCACCTTAGAGGCAGCAGTCCTCCTTCATCCCTTCATCCAGCACCACACACCCAACGGCGCGTCCCTCTCCGTATAGCCGGAAGGCACCACGGGAATGGACTCTGATGAATGATGCATTCCCTCCCCGGTCCCATGACAAGCGCCTCTGGTCAGCAAATCACCAGTCACTTTAGAAGAGAAAGGTCTTGGCCGGGCGTGGTGGCTCACGCCTGTAATCCCAGCACTTTGGGAGGCCAAGGCGGGTGGATCACCTGAAGTCAGGAGTTTGAGACCAGCCTGGCCAACATGGCGGAACCCAGTCTCTACTAAAAACACAAAAAATTAGCCGGGCGTGGTGTCGGGCGCCTATAATCCCAGCTACCTGGGAGGCTGAGGCAGCAGAATCGCTTGAACCTGGGAGGCGGAGGTTCCAGTGAGCCGAGATGGGACCATTGCACTCCAGCCTGGGCGACAGAGCGAGACTCCGTCTCAAAAAAAAAAAAAAAAGAAAGAGAAAGGTCTTGCTTTCTTGGATGCTTTCCCCTTAGCAGACAAGAGCCAAGGGAGCAGCACCACCTCCAAGTCAGCATGGTCAGCCCAGCAGGCCCGGCATCTTCAGGGCTTTCAGTAAGGACTTTGAGTGGGACAACATTGGCCAACAGGCCAAGAAGCAGTTTCTAGTCAGCAGAGTGAAGGAGCCCCTTGTCCACCAGTTGAAAAGCTACGATGAGTGTGTGTGTGTTGTATTCTTTGCTGGGGCATAACATAGCAAAGTACCACAGACTGGGTGGCTTAAACAACAGAAATTTATTTTCTCACAACTCTGGAGGCTGAGAATCCCAGATACGGTATAGGCAGGGTTGGTTCCTTCTGAGGCCTATCTACTTCACTTGGTAGATGGTGGCCTTCTCCCAGTGACTTCACATGGACTTCCCTCTGTGCGTGTCTATGTCCAAATTTCTTCTTCTTATAAGGACAGCAGTCATATTAGAGTAGGACTCACTCTAATGACCTCATTTTAACTCAGTTACCTCTTCAGAGACCCTGTTTCCAAATACAGTCACATCCTGGGGTGCTAGAGTTAGGACTTCGATATACAAATTATTGGGGTGGGGGACAATTTAGGCCCCTAGCATGTGTGGTAGAATATTCATTTGAGCACCTACCATGTGCAGTCATAGAGCCAGGTAATTTTTTTTAATGTAATGATAAAAAAATGTTAGCATCACACCCTTGTCATGCACTCTGCTATGGGCTTCTCATGTCACTCAATCTTTACAACCACCAGTAAGGTAGATATTGTTAAGAAAGGTATTTGTACAGATGATGACACCAAAGCTCAGGGAAGTTAAGTAAGTCGGGCTTTGCATTATATGATGTTGCAGTGAAGCATGGGAAAATTGGAGTTCTAAATCTTGCATTGAAGTCCTGGCTAATTCTCTCCCTGATTGATTATGGAACTGGGACTTTTAATCTAGTGCCTACATTCTTGTCTACTGATACCATACTCTATATTCTTTTTTTCTTTTTTTTTTGAGACGGAGTCTCACCCTGTCACCCAGGCTGGAGTGCAGTGGCGTGATCTCGGCTCACTGCAAGCTCCGCCTCCTGGGTTCACGCCATTCTCCTACCTCAGCCTCCCGAGTAGCTGGGACTATAGGCGCCTGCTACCATGCCTGGCTAATTTTTTGTATTTTTAGTAGAGTCGGGGTTTACCATGTTAACCAGGATGGTCTCGATCTCCTGACCTCATGATCCACTTGCCTCAGTCTCCCAAAGTGCTAGGATTACAGGCATGAACCACCGTGCCCGGCCACCATACTCTATATTCTTTTCACAGCATCATGCTACCTCTCTATTAAACCAGATAGTAACCAGAAATAGTAATAGGGGATAGAAAGTTCAAAGGGGAGAAAGTATTTACGAAATGGTCAGACTGCTGTACAGCTAAGAAGAAAAGAAAAACCAACTAGAGTTCAAGTTTTTCACTACATGCTAAGTTCGTCCTAGAGTTTAAACAATGCAGGTGTCTCAGATAGCCTGGTTTGTGGCTGACTTTCCCAACCCCACTTCCTAACATAATTTCTCCATATTCTATTTGCTACCCTAAGCAGAGACCATAGCTTGTTCCCTGGGCTGAAAATAGTTTTACCACTAGCTTCAGAAACCGAAGTATGAAATTTGTTCGCCCCATAGTTCCAGTTGGGACCGAAATGTCTCACTCAACAGAGTGATTCTTGATTACTCTGATCATCTACCTTCTCATTTCAAAACTCACTCTCACTCAGACACCCACTGTTCCTTTTCCAAAAACTATTCCTACAGAACCCTCCCAAACCAAATTTCTGCAGTCAATAAACTCCTCTAAACCTCGGCCGGCTCAGCAAGTCCTCCCTCCACTTCCTGCTATGGCTGAGAAGAAGCCATGACCCAGAATGCCACTTCCCCTGCAGCTCTCTCTGATGGTGGTTGCTCATTCTTCCACATCCCACATGCCTCCAGGACAGGGTAGGGCATGAATGAATAATTGACAATATATTTGCCCCCATCATACGAAACTTTGAATCCTTATGTTCATATTAAAACCATTTGCCGGACGGGCACGGTGGCTCACACCTGTAATCCCAGCACTCTGGGAGGCTGAGGCAGGCGGATCACGAGGTCAGGAGATTAAGACCATCCTGGCTAACACGGTGAAACCCCGTCTCTACTAAAAATACAAAAAAAACAGCCAAGCGTGGTGACACGCACCTGTAGTCCCAGCTACTTGGGAGGCTGAAGCAGGATAATCGCTTGAATCCCAGAGGCAGAGATTGCGGTATGAGCTGAGATCACGCCACTGCACTCCAGCCTGGGTGACAGAGTGAGACTCCGTCTCAAATAAATAAATAAATAAATACCGGCCAGGCTCGGTGGCTCACGCCTGTAATCCCAGCACTCTGGGAGGCCGAGATGGGCAGATCACGAGGTCAGGAGATCGAGACCATCCTGGCTAACACGGTGAAACCCCGTCTCTACTAAAAAATACAAAAAACTAGCTGGGCGAGGTGGCGGGCACCTGTAGCCCCAGCTGCTCGGGAGGCTGAGGCAGGAGAATGGTGTAAACCTGGGAGGCGGAGATTGCAGTGATCTGAGATCTGGCCACTGCACTCCAGCCTGGGCGACGGAGCAAGACTCAGTCTCAAAAAAAAAAAAAAAAAAAAAAAAAATTAAAAATAAATAAATAAATAAATACCGTTTGCCAACTGGCCACACCATCACAGAGCCTCCTTTGGGGATGTAATTAACTCAACTTTTGGTGTTAGGTTTCATTCCAGGCCTGGCTCCCATGATAGTGAAAATCCTTGAGGGCAGGGCTCATTCAAGTATTCAGGTTTGTTCTCTGTTGTCTATCAACCTACCAGGCACCAAATGTCTATTTGTGGACATTTATGGAGTGAATGAATCAATAAGTGAATGTGTAAATTGTGGAAGCTAAAAATGGTCCAGTAGAGGGGCCAAGGTGAAAAACTCTGGGTGAGGTGCCAGCTTCTCTAGAGCACAGATTTTCAAATCACATGGTCCTGGGTGTAAATCCCAGTTCCTCAATGTACACGCTCTGAGTGTCTCAGGTATGTCTCATCATCTACTGCTTAAGGATGTCTTGAAGAGGAAGTTAAATTATATATGTGCCTGCTCCTGTGTGTCTGGCACAGAGATAGTTACTAGTTCTCCTTCCTTCCTACTGTTCCCCCTGCAAAAAGTCACAATGGGATGTCTCTCTTCTCCCATGCTGCTGTGATGCTGTCCTTTGAGAGATACTGAGCTCAAGATCTCAGCTGAGTCAAAAGAGGAAAGCAGCCTGTAATCCCAGCACTTTGGGACACCAAGGTGGGCGGATCACCTGAGGTCAGGAATTTAAGACCTGCCGGGCCAACATGATGAAACCTTGTCTCTACTAAAAATACAAAAATTAGCTGGGCGGGCCGGGCGCAGTAGCTCACGCCTGTAATCCCAGCACTTTGGGAGGCTGAGGTGGATGGATCACGAGGTCAGGAGATCGAGACCATCCTGGCTAACACAGTGAAACCCGGTCTCTACTAAAAATACAAAAAATTAGCCGGGCGCGGTGGCGGGTGCCTGTAGTCCCAGCTAGTTGGGAGGCTGAGGCAGGAGAATGGCATGAACCTGGGAGGCAGAGCTTGCAGTGAGCCGAGATCACACCACTGCACTCCAGTCTGGGTGACAGAGTGAGACTCTATCTCAAAAAAAAAAAAAAAAAATTAGCTGGGCTTGGTGGTGGGTGCCTGTAATCCCAGCTACTCAGGAGGCTGAGGCAGGAGGATCACTTGAACCCGGTAGGTGGAAGTTGCAGTGAGCTGAGATCGTGCCACTGCACTCCAGCCTAGGTGACAGAGTGAGACTCCATCTCAAAAAAAAAAAAAAAAAAGGAGAGCAGAGCCCTCAAGAACTGAGTATGTTTACATGTCTTGTGCCTGAGCCACCTGAAGACAGGGCCTTGGCTCACCCCTCTGGGAGTGAGAGCCAGGCACAAAGAACATCCTTGATCAAGGTATATAAGTGGAACTGAACTTCTTGAATATATCAATGCTCCCCTGAAGCTAGGCTGTGCCAGAGGGAGCCTTACTAGTGGATGCTGTGCTAGAAATCAGGGCTCCAGCCACCAGTGATGCATGGGGCACTCTGGGCCACTGGCCTCTGTCAGTGCTTTGACTCCCCAGCCTTTCCTCACGCCAGCTTTCCTCAAAGTCTGGAGCTTAGGAGTTGAGGAGGAGCTTCTTTGGTTTATCAATTGGGCCAGGGGCTTTAATTCTTCTTTAGCAGGGGAACCCCTTATTCAAATAAAAATCTTCAATATAAATTGAAGTGGAGCCACTTTGTTAGAGATGGGCAGAGACTTGCATTGAACACTACTGAACTAGACCAGCTCGCCACGAGCCACCACCTGGCATCTGAATAGAATCTCAGCCCACCTGCTCCTATTCAATTGGCAGCTTTGCTCTTTTGCATCTTTCTTTTAAGAGACGGGGTCTCACCATGTTGCCCAGGCTGGTCTCAGACTCCTGGGCTCAAGTGATCCTCCTGCCTTGGCCTCCCAAAGTGCTGGGATTACAGGCATGAGCCACCTTTCCTGGCCTTCATTGCTTTTTGTGGCTGAATAATATTTCACTGTATGGATATGCCACATTTTATTTATCCATTCATCAGTTGGTTGACATTTGGGTTGTTTCACTCTTTGGCTATAATAATACTGCTATGAACATTCATGTACAAGTTTTCGTGTGGACATACATTTTCAGTTCTTTTGGATATAATCCTAGAGGTAAAATTCCTGGGTCATATGGTAACTCTATGTTTAACTTTTGACAAACTGCCAAACTGTTTTTCCTCAGTAGCTGTATCATTTTACATTTCTACCAGCAATGTATAAGGGTTCTAATTTTCCCATATTCTTGCCAACACTTAATTTTATTTATTTATTTACTTTGAGACAGGGTCACCCTCTGTTTCCCAGGCTGGAGTGCAGTGACACAATCATGGCTTACTGTAGCCTCAACCTCCCCAGCTCAAGCAATCCTCCCGCTTCATCCTCCCAAGTAGCTGGGACTACAGGCATGCACCACCACACTCAGCTAATTTTTGTATTTTTTGTAGAGACAGAATCTCATTCTGTTGCCCAGGTTGGTCTTGAACTCCTGGGCTCAACTGATCCTCCTGCCTTGGCCTCCCAAAGTGCTGGGATTATGGGTGTAAACCACTGCACCTTGCCTACACTTATTTTTAGATTTAAAAAATTATAGCCATTTTTCTGGGTGTGAGGTGGTATCGCCTTGTGGTTTGCATTTTCCTAAGAACTAATGATGTTGAACACCATGTACTTACTGGCCATTTGTATGTCTTTTTTGGAGAAATGTCTATTCAAATCTTCTGTCTTTTTAAAAATTGGATAATTTATCTCTTTTGTTATTGAGCTGCAGGAGTCCTTTACACATCCTTGATACCAGTCCCTTATAAGGTGATTTGCAAAACTTTCCAACATTCTGCTGGATATTTCACTTTCCTTTTTTTTTTTTTTTTTTTTTTTTTTT
>NC_037668.1:63397142-63472614 GCF_003255815.1 Theropithecus gelada | reverse complement strand
TTTTTGAGATGGAGTCTCGCTCTGTCACCCAGGCTGGAGTGCAGTGGCGCGATCTCGGCTCACTGCAAGCTTTGCCTCCCGGGTTCACGCCATTCTCCTGCCTCAGCCTCCCGATTAGCAGGCGTGAGCCACCACGCCCAGGGTGTGGCACCGTTGTTGAAAATTAGTTGACTGCTGGGCGTGGTGGCTCACGCCTGTAATCCCAGGACTTTGGGAGGCTGAGGCAGGGGCATCACCTGAGGTTGGGAGCTCGATACCAGCCTGGCCAACATGGTGAAACCTTGTCTCTACTAAAAATACAAAATTAGCTGGGCGTGGTGGCGGGCACCTGTAATCCCAGCTACTTGGGAGGCTGAGGCAGGAGAATTGCTTGAACCTGGCAGGCGGAGCTTGCAGTGAGCCAGGATCACGCCACTGCACTCCAGCCTGGGTGACAGAGTAAGACTCTGTCTCCAAAAAAATAAATAAATAAATAAGAAAGTCAGTTGACTATACACGTAAGGGTTTATTTCTAGACTGTTAATTCTATCCCATCAATCTTATGTCTATCCTTATGCCAGTATCGCATTGCCTTAATTACTGTAACTTTGTAGTAAATTTTGAAATCAGGAAGTGCAAGTCATCCAACTTTGTTCTTCTTTTTCAAGATTGTTTTGGCTATTCTGGGTCCCTTGCATTTCCATATGAGTTTTAGGATATGCTTGTCCATTTCTGCAAGAAAGGCAGTTGGAACTTGTGTGTGTGTGTGGTTTTCTTTTCTTTTCTTTTCTTTTTTTTTTTTTTTTTTGCAACAGTCTCACTCTCTGGTTCAGCCTGGAGTGCAGTGGCGCCATCTCATGATCTCAGTTCACTGCAACCTCCATCTCCCGGGTTCAAGTGATTCTCATGCCTCAGCCTTCCAAGTAGCTGGGATTACAGGCACATGCCACCATGCCTAGCTAATTTTTTGTATTTTTAGTAGAGACGGTGTTTCGCCATGTTGGCCAGGCTGGTCTTGAACTCCTGACCTCAGGTGATCCACCCACCTCAACCTCCCAAACTGCTAGGATTACAGGCGTGAGCCACTGCGCCCGGCCTTTTTGTTGGAATTTTGATACGAATTACGTTGAATCTGTAAATCAATTTGGAGAGTATTGCCATCTTGACAATATTAAGTATTGGAATTCATGAACACAGGATATCTTTCCATTTATTTATGTATTCTTTAACTTCTTTCAACAATGTTTTATAATTTTCAGTGTTAAAAAAGAAAACCTGCAGGGCGCAGTGGCTCACGCCTGTAATCCCAGCACATTGGGAGGCAGAGGTTGGTGGATCACGAGGTCAAGAGATCAAGACCATCCTGGCTAACACGGTGAAACCCTGTCTCTACTAAAAATACAAAAAATTAGCCGGGCGTGGTGGCACTTGCCTGTAGTCCCAGCTACTCGGGAGGCTGAGGCAAGAGAATGGCGTGAACCCTGGAGGCGGAGCTTGCAGTGAGCCACTACACTCCAGCCTGGCCGACAGAGTGAGACTCCGTCTCTCAAAAAAAAAAAAAAAAAAATTTCTTTGGTGAAATTTATTTCTAAATATTTTCTTCTTTTTGATGCTATTGTAAATAGAATTGTTTTCTTAATTTCATTTTAGGATTATTCATTGCTAGTGTTTAGAAATATTATGCAACTGATTTTTTTATATTAAACTTGCATCTGCAACCTTAATGAACTCATTTATTACATCTAACATGATGCTCCCTGGTAGTCTACTAGTTAGGATTCAGTGCACTCACTGATTACCTCTAATAGGTTTTTAGTGTGGGTTTATTTTTGGGGGAGTGGGTAGGTGGGGATGGAGTATAGCTATGTCGCCCAGGTTGGAGTGCAGTAGTGAGATCTTGGCTCACTGCAACCTCCGCCTCCAGGTTCAAGTGATTCTCCTGCCTCAGCCTCCCAAGAAGTAGCTGGGATTATGTGCACCCGCCACCATGCCCAGCTAATTTTTGTATTTTTAGTAGAGATGGGTTTCACTGTGTTGGCCAGGCTGGTCTCGAACTCCTGCACTTTGGGAGGCTGAGGTGAGCGGATTGCTTGAGCCCAGGAGCTCAAGACCAGCCTAGGCAACATGGTGAAACCCTCTATCTCCTAAAAACACAAAAAATTAGCCAGGTATGGGGGTGCATGCCTGTAGTCCCAACTACTTGGGAGGCTGAGGCAGGAGAATCACTTGAGCTTAGGAAGTTGACGCTTCAGTGAGCCAAGATGGCGCCACTGCACTCCAGCCTAGGCAACAGGAGTGAAACTCTGTCTTAAAAAAAAAAAAAAAAAAAGGCCGGGCGCGGTGGCTCAAGCCTGTAATCCCAGCACTTTGGGAGGCCGAGGCGGGTGGATCACGAGGTCACGAGATCGAGACCATCCTGGCTAACATGGTGAAACCCCGTCTCTACTAAAAATACAAAAAACTAGCCGGGCGAGGTGGCGGGCGCCTGTAGTCCCAGCTACTCGGAGGCTGAGGCAGGAGAATGGCGTGAACCTGGGAGGCGGAGCTTGCAGTGAGCCGAGATCGCGCCACTGCACTCCAGCCTGGGTGACACAGCGCGAGACTCCGTCTCAAAAAAAAAAAAAAAAATCACAATAGCAAAGACTTGGAACCAACCCACATGCCCATCAATGATAGACTGGATAAAGAAAATGTGGCACATATACACCATGGAATACTATTCAGCCACAAAAAATAATCAGTTCATGTCCTTCGCAGGGATATGGATGAAGCTGATAACCACCATTCTCAGCAAATTGACAGGTTGATGGCGGGTTGATGGGTGCAGCAAACCACCATGCCACATGTATACCTATATAACAAACCTGCACATTCTGCACTTGTATCCCAGAACTTAAAGTATATATATTAAACAATCATGTCAACTGCAAATAGAGATAGAGATAGTTTCACTTCTTCCTTTTCAAAATGGATACTTCAAAAAAAATTTTCTTGCTTAATTACCCTACAGTACAAGGTTGAATAGAAATGTTTCTTTTGTATTTCATAGGCAGCTTTCTGCATATTCATAGTCTAAACACCAGGAATAAAGAGACTTGGCAACTGTATTTGATTTTACCATCTTTGTCAATGAGATGGCATAGCTAGCAAGGAGAGCAATGCCTCGGGCATTGACAAACAATCAATGAATATGTTTGCTTTTACTTTCAGCCTTTATTTCTACTACACTTTTTAACCACACCAATTGATTTTTCTTTCTCTTCCTTAAGATGAAGTAAAGGGAATGAATTATGAAATGAGATAAGCCTGCATTCAAATTCCGATTTATATTCTAATTCTCCAATTTCCATTTTATAGGCCATGTTACTTTAAGTTGTGTCTCCACCTGTCTGAACCTCAACTTCCTCAACTGTAAAATGGAGATGACACCAGTCATTTCATAGGGTTATTGAAAGGATTAAAGGAGATAATGAATGGAAAGCATCTAACAGAGTGCCTGGGACTTTGAAAGGGCTCAGAAAGTGCCCAATCCCTTTCACTTCCTCCCTAGTGCTGAACAAACCTCTTTTATCTGTAGGTTGGGAAAAATGACTAATATTTATTTATTTATTTATTTATTTTATTTATTTTTTTTTTTTTTGAGACGGAGTCTCACTCTGCCGCCCAGGTTGGAGTGCAATGGCCGGATTTCGGCTCACTGCAAGCTCCGCCTCCCGGGTTCACGCCATTCTCCTGCCTCAGCCTCCCGAGTAGCTGGGACTACAGGCGCCCGCCACCGCACCCGGCTAGTTTTTTTTTTTTTGTATTTTTTAGTAGAGACGGGGTTTCACCGTGTTAGCCAGGATGGTTTCGATCTCCTGACCTCGTGATCCGCCCGTCTCGGCCTCCCAAAGTGCTGGGATTACAGGCTTGAGCCACCGCGCCCGGCCTATTTTTTTTTTTTTGAGACAGGATCTTACTCTGTCACCGAGGCTAAAGTGCAGTGGCGTGATCACAGCTCGTGTAACCTCGACACCCTGACTCAGGTCATCCTCCTACCTCAGCCTCCCAAGTAGCTGGGACTATAGGCTACATCACCACGCCCAGCTAATTTTTGTTTGGGCACAAATGATCCTCCTGCTTAGGTCTCCTAAAGTGCTGGGATTACAGGTGTGAGCCACTGCACCCAGCTATAATTTTAAAAAGACCTTTCTAATATCCAGAGTGATTCAAAGAAGGAAGGGGTCTTGGGAAGTAGTGGGCTCCAAGTTTAGGGGGTGTTCAAGCATGATGTTTGAGGGGTTTATGTTTGGAGTGCTTGAGATGATGAAAAGGTAAAGTCAGATGATGTTTGTGGTCCCATAGAATCTATTAAGTTGTGTGAAGATATTTATTGACTAATGTGTTATTCTGTTTTTTCAGCAACTATTTATTGAGTATCTACCATGTGCCAGACCCCGTGCTAAGTAATGGGAATCCAAGGGTGAGCAAGAGAAGCAGGGTTCCTGTCCTCCGGGAGTTCACAATCTTGAATGAGACTAACAATAAAAGGCAAACAAACCAAAACAAAGGAATAAGATCACTACAAAGTGTGATGAGCATTGTAGCAGAAATAAACTAAATGAGAGAGTTTACCCAGGGGAGGCAATTTTAGAAAAAGTAGAAAGGGATTGCCTCTCTGATATAGGCAGGCTGTATCACTGATTTGAACTGAGCACTTCTAGTGTTTATAAAACAGGGCCACAAATTATTTGACATTTCACCCATCAGGAGGTAGGGTCTATGTCCTCCTTTTATATGGATGGGTTTATGACCACTTTGACCAATGGAGAATGGCAGAATTGATGCTATGTGATGTCCAAGGCTAGGTGATAAAAGGCCATCTAGTGCTTTACCTTGCTCAGTAGAGCACTCTCTTGGGGAACCCTGAGCTGTCATGTAAGAAGTCTGACTGCTGGGCACAGTGGCTTATGCCTGTAATCCCAGCATTCTGGGAGGTCGAGGTGGGTGGATCACCTGAGGTCAGGAATTCAAGACCAGCCTGACCAACATGGAGAAACCCCGTCTCTACTAAAAATACGAAATTAGCCAGGCGTGGTGCCGCATGCCTATAATCCCAGCTACTCGGGAGGCTGACTACCCTGAGGCCACCACGTTGGACAGGCCATGTGTAGGTGATCCAGTCAACTGTTCCAGCTGAGCCCTGCTTTCCAGCTCTCCCTGATTAAGGGCCAGACATGTGAATAAAAAGGCCTCCAGATGATTCCAGCCACCACCCAGTTGAGTTACCCTCATCTACTTGAGTCTTGCTAGCTGAAGCCCCAAATGTTTCAGAGCACAGACAAACCATATCAACTACTACTACTCTTTTTCTTCTTCTTCTTCCTCTTCCTCTTCCTCTTCTTCTTCTTCTCCTTCTCCTTCTCCTCCTCCTCCTCCTCCTCCTCCTCCTCCTTCTTCTTCTTCTCCTTCTCCTTCTCCTTCTCCTTCTCCTTCTTCCTCTTCCTCTTCTCCTTCTCCTTCTCCTTCTCCTTCTCCTTCTTCCTCTTTTTCAGACAGAGTCTTGCCCTGTTGCCCAGGCTGGAGTGCAATGGCATGATCTTGACTCACTGCAACCTCCACCTCCTGGGTTCAAACAATTCTCCTGCCTCAGCCTCCCGAGTAGCTGGGATTACAGGGGTGCACCACCACTCCCAGATAATTTTTTTTGTATTTTTAGTAAAGACAGAGTTTCACCATGTTGGCCAGGCTGGTCTCAAACTTCTGACCTCGTGATGCATCTGCCTTGGCCTCCCACAGTGATGGGATTATGGCCACGAGCCACTGCACCTGGCCTCAACTGTTCTTTTTCTGAATTTCTGACTCCTAGAATCCATGAGCAAAATAAAATGGTTGTTCCTTTGTGCCACTAAGCTTTGAGAGTAATTTGATACCCAGCAATAGATAACTATAACAGCAAACAAAACACTTTATTTTTCTTTCCTTTCCCAGTCCTGCATCACCCTCCTGCAAGTATAAATGAGTGAAAACATGACTTAAAGGTATAAAGAGGAGGAGACGAAGGAAGGCAATGAGAAAGCAGAGCAGGAGGAGATGGAAAGGATAACAAAAAAGGTTGATGAGGAGGGTAAGGAAGAAGAGGAGGTGAAGGAATAGGAGTCCCCATGATACCAAAGCAGTGAGACAGAGAGGATTCGGGGTAAAACCAGACAATATGGATCTTGAAGCAGATCAGAAATGTTGTTAGAGGTGGAGGAAGATGAGGTAAAGACCGGGCACGGTGGCTTACGCCTGTAATCCCAGCACTTTGGGAGGCTGAGGTGGGTGGATCACTTGAGGTCAGGAGTTTGAGACCAGCCTGGCCAACATGGTGAAACCCCATCTCTACTAAAATTACAAAAATTAGCCCAGCATCATGGCATGTGCCTGTAGTCCCAGCTACTTGGAAAACTGAGCAGGAAGAATCACATAAGCCCGGGAGTCAGAAGTTGCAGTAAGTCATGATCACACCACTGCACTCTGGCCTGGGCAACAGAGTGAAACCTTATCTTAAAAAAAAAAGGAGAGGCAGAGGGGGGCGGGCACCGTGGCTCACACCTGTAATCCCAGCACTTTAGGAGGCCAAGGCGAGTGGATCAGTTGGGGTCAGGAGTTTGAGACCAGCCTGGCCAACATGGTGAAACCCCATCTCTACTAAAAATACAAAAATTAGCCGGGCATGGTGGCAGGTGCCTGTAATCCCAGCTACTCGGGAGGCTGAGGCACGAGAATCGCTTGAACAGAGACAGAGGTTGCAGTGAGCCGAGATCATGCCACTGCATTCCAGCCTGGGCGACAGAGGGAAACTCAATCTCAAAAAAAAAAAAAAAAGGCCAGGTGCAGTGGCTAATGCCTGTAATGTCAACACTTTGGGAGGCCAAGGTGGGAAGGTCACCTGGGGTCAGGAGTTCAAAACCAGCCTGGCTAACATAGTGAAACTCTGTCTCTACTAAAAATACAAAAATTAGCTGGGTGTGGTGGCGCGTGCCTGTAGTCCCAGCTACCGGGGAGACTGAGGCAGGAGAATCGCTTCAACCCAGGAGGTGGAGGTTGCAGTGAGTCAAGATCGTGCCATTGCGCTCCAGCCTGGGCAACAGGGCAAGACTCTGTCTGAAAAAGAGGAAGGCGTGAGCTGAGTTCATGCCACTGCACTTCAAGCTGGGCAACAAAGTGAGACTCTGTCTCAATTAAAAAAAAAAAAAAAAAGTAAATAAAAAAATAAGTACATAAACAAAACAAAATAAAAAGTATCTACCAGAAACCAAAAGCGAACATTATGTTTGTAGTGGAGGTCTCCCATAAGGGAATGCCCACACTGTGAATCCCACAAAGGCAATAATTCAGGGTTAAATAAGTATCTAAATGTTAAATACAGATGTATTCTATTAAATTAAATATTTTACATTAAATACAGATGCATCCTGCTAAGTTGCACATGTTACTGTAATATGCACAAGCTGTCCTACCCATGCAAGGACAAGGTATAAGGGGTAACTGAGAAAGTATTTGGGCAGCCCCTTAGTCTCCATGAAACTCACCTCATATAAACTGTTAACATCTTGGTCACCTGACCAGGACATTTGTATGGGACCAAGAATATCTCTTCCATGATGTCTTGCCATCTGCTGAATGAGGCATCTCTAAGTAAACAGCTTGGTTAGATAATACATGCATGCTTCTCGTGAATGAGGGTCAATCCTCCAAATTGTTATAATAAAAATGGCAAACCACAAACCTCACTAAAATAAAGAACAAGAAACGCATGCCAATTTTTCATCTCTGCTAGTCAACATTATATTGAATAAGGACAAGAAAAAGAAGAGGTATAAATATTTTTGAAAAGAGATGATACAAGTCCCCAGTAGCTGCACTTGAAGATTAAAGATGTTACCTAGAAAATCCAAGCAAATCTGAGCAACACAGCAAGACTCTGTCTCTATAAAAAATTTTTTAAAAAGGCCGGGCATAGTGGCTCATGCCTGTAATCCCAGCACTTTGGGAGGCCGAGGCGGGTGGATCACCTGAGGTCAGGAGTTCGAGACCAGCCTGACAAACATGGAGAAACCCCGTCTCTACTAAAAATACAAAAAAAAAAAAAATAGCATGGTGGCACATGCCTGTAATCCCTGCTACTAGAGAGGCTTAGGCAGGAGAATCGCTTGAACCTGGGAGGCGGAGGTTGCGGTGAGCCGAGATCACACCATTGCACTCCAGCCTGGGCAACAAGAGTGAAACTCTGTCTCAAAAAAAAAAAAATTTTTTTTAAAATTTAGCCAGCCTTAGTGGTGCACTCCTATAGTCCAAGCTACTCAGAAGGCTGAAGCTGGAGGATCACTTGAGCCCAAGAGTTCAAGGCTGCAGTGAGCTATGATCGTGCTACTGCACTCCAGCCTGGGTGACTAAGTAAGACCCTGTTTCAAAAAAAAAAAAAAAGAAAAGAAAAAGAAAAGAAAAGAAAAGAAAAGAAAAAGAGGCCAGGTACAGTGACTCATGCCTGTAATCCCAGCACTTTGGGGGGCCAAGATGGGAGGATCATTTGAGCCCAGGAGTTTGATATCAGGCTGGGCAACAGTGAGACCCCCATCTCTACAAAAATCAGTTGGGCATGATGGCACACACCTATAGTCCCAGCTGCTCAGGAGGCTGAGGCAGGAGGATTGTTTGAGCTTGGAAGGTAGAAGCTGCGGTGACCCTATCTCAAAAAAACAAAAAAAAATCAAAAAAAAAAAAAAAAAAGAAAAAGAAAAGAAAAGAAAAAAGAAAAAATCCAAACAAACCAACTGAAAATTACTAGAATAAATGAGAATTAATACAATGATTACGTATAAAATTACCATATAAAAAATCAATAGTGTGGCCGGGCATGGTGGCTCATGCTTATAATCTCAGCACTTTGAGAGATGGAGGTGGGTGGATCACCTGAGGTCAGGAGTTCGAGACCAGCCTGGCCAACATGGTGAAACACCTGTCTCTACTGAAAATACAAAAATTAGTTGGGCATGGTGGTGGGCACCTGTAATCCCAGATACTCAGGAGGCTGAGGCAGGAGAATTGCTTGACCTTGGGAGGCGGAGATTGCAGTGAGCCAAGATTGCACCACTGCACTCCAGCCTAGGTGACAGAGCGTGACTCGGTCTCAAAAAAAAAAAAAAAAAAAAACAGTAAAATCTCCAAATCCAGATTATCTATCTGTCCATCTATCTAGCTACCTACCTACCTACCTTCCTGGTGGACTTTAGTACATGATAAACATGGCATTTCACATTAGAAAGGAAAAGAATGACTATAGCAAATATTGTTGGGACAACTGGTTATCCGTTTGGAAAAAATGATATGTTCCAATCATTCTTTATATCATACACAAAATAAATTCCAGTTTGATTAAACAAAAACAAAGTAATAAAATAATAATAAAATAACAAAATAATAAAATAATAGTAGAAAATATAGAATATTTTCAAGTTGGGGGTAGGGAAAGGAGAGGCATTTTTGAACAAGACCTAAAATTTAGAAACCATAAAAAAAACTGATATTCTAGTTACATGAAAAATTAAAACTTCTCACAAAAACCATCATAAAATTAACTATAAAGAGTTACTACAAGTTCCATAGTAAGAGATTAACAATCCAGTAGAAAAAATGAGAATTCACATAAGAAGACATGAAAAGGTGTGCAATCAGCAATCAAAACTACAAAGAACAAAAATGACACTTTAAAAAAGTCTATTGTCCAATCTCGGCTCATTGCAACCTCCGCCTCCCAGGTTCAAGCTATCCTTGTGCCTGAGCTGGGATTATAGGTGCCCACCACCAGGCCTGGCTAATTTTTGTATTTTTAGTAGAGATAGGGTTTCACCATGTTGGCCAGGCTGGTCTCGAACTCCTGACCTCAAGTCATCCACCTGCCTTGGCTTCCCAAAGTGCTGGGATTATAGGCATGACTCACCACATCCAGCCTACTTTTTTATTTTTTAAGACAGGGTCTCACTCTGTCACCTAGACTGGAGTGCAGTAGCATGATAACGGCTCACTGCAGCCTCTATCTCCCTGCTCAAATGATCCTCTCACCTCAGCCTCCCAAGTAGCTGGGACCACAAGCATGCACCACCATGCCTGGCTAATTTTTTGTATTTTTGTAGAGATGAGGTTTCACCACATTGCCCAGGCTGATCTTGAACTCCTAGGCTCAATCCATTGGCCCAACTTGGCTTCCCAAAGTGCTGGGATTTCAGGCGTGAGCCACTGCGCCTGGCTTAAAAATATTTTTACAACTGATTATATCTAGATTTATTTGGTATGTATGGAGGTGTTATTACTAGACTGCATAATATAGATTAAAGGCAGTAAGTACAAATTTGTGCAACAGAAATGAAAGTAAAACTGAAGTCCATTGGTACAAATACTTAGGTTATTATCTGAAACATTCATATTTTCATATCAAGATAATCAGACTGGGCCAGGCGCGGTGGCTTACACCTGTAATCCCAGCACTTTGGGAGGCCAAGGTGAGCAGATCATGAGGTCAGGACATCGAGACCATACTGGCTAACACGGTAAAACCCCATTTCTACTAAAAATACAAAAAAAAATTAGCCGGGCGTGGTGGCGGGCGCCTGTAGTCCCAGCTACTCTGGAGGCTGAGGCAGGAGAATGGCATGAACCCAGGAGGCGGAGCTTGCAGTGAGCCCAGATCGCGCCACTGCGCTCCAGCCTGGGTGACAGAGGGAGACTCTGTCTCAAAAAAAAAAAAAAAAAAAAAGAAGATAAGATAATCAGGCTGGGTGTTCACACCTGTAATTCCAGCATTTTGGGAGGCTGAGGTGGGTGAATCTCTTGAGCTGACGAGTCTGAGACCAGCATGGGCAACGTGGCAAAACCCTGTCTTTACAAAAAATACAAAGATTAGCTGGGCGTGGTGACATGCTCCTGTAGTCCCAGTTACTCGGGAGACTGAAGTGGAAGGATAGCTTGAGCCCAGGAGGCAGAGGTTGCAGTGAGCCGAGATCACACCACTGCACTCCAACCTAGGAGATAGAGCCACACCTTGACTCAAAAAATAAGTAAATAAAATAAATACATTGTGAATTAACTGGGTTTGGTAGCACATGCCTGTAGTCTCAACTACTCAGGAGGATGAGGTGGGAGAATCACTTAAGTCAGGGAGGTAGAGGCTGCAGTGAGGCATCTGGCCTGGGCGACAGAGTGAGACCCTGTCAGGACCAGCCTGGGCAACATGATGAAACCCTGTCTACTAAAAACACAAAATTAGCCAGGCATGGTGGCACATGCCTATAATCCCAGCTACTTGGGAGGCTGAGGCAGGAAAATCACTTGAACTCGGGAGGCAGAGTTTGCAGTGAGCCGAGATAGTGCCATTGCACTCCAGCCTGGGCAACAAGAGTGAAACTCCATCTCAAAAAAAAACAAAACAAAAAAACAAAACAAAACAAAACCAACAACTAGCTGGGCATGGTGGTGCATCTCTAGTCCCAGCTATATGGGAGGCTGTGTGTGGGGGTTCAAGGATCACTTGAATCCAGGAGGTCGAGGCTATAGTGAGCTGTGATCATACCACTGGACTCCAGCCTAACTTTGTTTCAAAAAAAAAAAAAAAAAAAAAGTCGACTGGAGAATGGCTTATTTTCTGGTGGGCTTCATTCATAAGATTATCTGTTTGGATACTATCGTTGGAGGACTCTCAGCTATCTGAGTTTGTACGCATTTCTCTTAGCCTAGTAAGTTTCCGTAGGTAAAGATCCTCCAATCTCTACGTTGAAGATACAAACTTGGCTGGTAGCATTGTCAGAAGTAAGTGAGGGAAGAAGGCTGAGGGTATCATCACTCAATATATAGACTTTCACTTAACTCTCTGTTTGATGGTGGTTCACTATGGGATTAACAGGAACAGTAAGGACAGTGGACTGAAACTGAACAAGGAGAATGATAAGAGAGGAAGTCAGAGAGAAGATGATGGTTATGCTGACAATTAGGGCCTTGTAGACCATTTTAGGAATTAGGAATTCTTCTCTGAGTTAGGAAACCACTAGAGGGTTTTGAGCAGGGGTAACATAACCTTACTTGAGCTTTAAAAGGACCACAATAGATTATGGGGGGTAGGAGTGTCATGGGTTAAATTGTGTACCTAAACAGAGATAGGCTGAAGTCCTAGCCTCCTGTACTTCAGAATGTGATTTTATTTGGAAATAGGGTCTTTGCAGATGTAGTCAAGATGAGGTCATTAGAATAAGCCTTAATCCAGTAGGACTGATGTCCTTATAAAAATGGGAAATATGGACACAGACATAGGCATGCATGGAGGGAAGACTTACGTAAGGACACAGAAGGAGATCACCATGTAAAGACAGATGATTGGAATAACATCTATCAACCAAGGAGCACCAAAGATTGCCGGCAAACCACCAGAAGCTAGGAAGAGGCAAGGATTTCTCTAGAGGTTTCAGAGGGAGCATGGCTTTGCCAACGCCTTCATTTCAGACTTCTAGCCTCCAGAACCGTAAGACAAAACATTTTTTTTTGAGATGGAGTCTCCCTCTGTGGCCCAGGCCAAAGGGCAGTGGCGCAATCTCGGTTCACTGCAACCTCTGCCTCCCCGGTTCAAGTGATTCTCTTGCTTCAGCTTGCCTAGTCGCTGGGACTACAGGTACACGCCACCCTGACTGGCTAATTTGTTTGTTTGTTTGTTTGTTTGAGGTGGAGTCTGTCGTCAGGCTGGAGTGCAGTGGTGCAATCTCTGCTCACTGCAACCTCCACCTCTGGGGTTCAAGCGATTCTCCTGACTCAGCCTCCCAAGTAGTTGGGACTACAGGTGTGCGCCACTGTGCCTAATTAATTTTTTGTATTTTTAGTAGAGACGGTGTTTCACCATGTTTGCCATGATGGTTCCGATCTCCTCACCTCATGATCTGCCCGCCTCGGCCTTCCAAAGTGCTGGGATTACAGGTGTGAGCCACCGCGCCCTGCCTAATTTTGTATTTTTAGGGTTTCTAAAACAGGGTTTCTCTATGTTGCTCAGGCTAGTCTCGAACTCCCGACCTCAGGTGATCCTCCCACCTCGGCCTCCCAAAGTGCTGGAATTATAGGCGTGAGCCACAGCACCCGGCCTGACAATATATTTCTGTTGTTTTAAGCCACCCAGTTTTTGGTACTTTGTTATACAGTCCTAGGAAACTATCCAGGGAGCAAGAGTGAGAGCAGGGAGACACACGAGGCAGACTAGTGCTTGGCTTCAGGTCAGCGTTGCTGGTGGCCTGAGTGAAGGTCATCACTATGGATCTGACTACATTTTGAAGGTAGAATTTGACAACAGACCAAATACGGGGTGTGAGAAAAGGAGAGGTATTAAAAATAATTCAGGGCCGGGTGCGGTGGCTCAAGCCTGCAATTCCAGCACTTTGGGAGGCTGAGACGGGCAGATCATGAGGTCAGGAGATCGAGACCATCCTGGCTAACACGGTGAAACCCCATCTCTACTAAAAAATAAAAAAAAGTAGCCGGGCGAGGTGGCGGGCACCTGTAGTCCCAGCTACTCGGGAGGCTGAGGCAGGAGACTGGTGTAAACCCGGGAGGCGGAGCTCGCAGTGAGCTGAGATCCGGCCACTGCATTCCAGCCTGGGCGACAGAGTGAGACTCTGTCTCAAAAAAAAAGAAAAAAAAAAATGATAATTCAAAAATTTCAGTGCTATCAGTGCCCCAGATATCTGCATTTCTGAGCCTGAGGCCTTTCCCAGAAGAGCAAAAGGAATGCCACTCTAACAGTTCTTACCTTAGACTGAAAGTGCTGAGAAATTATCCTGCCTGGGGGAAGCCCTCAACCAGTGATTCTCAGGAGCTGGGGTATAAATACTCCTGGCTCTCTTCTCCCTCAGGTGGGATAATTCTGAGCCACCTGTTCTACACTATTTCCTAGAGTTTCCCTGAAGGATTGAGATCCAGTCAATCAGTGGTAGCTAGCTTAATAACATACCCTTTATTGGCTGCTGTCCCTTCCACATGTCATTTCCCACTCTCCTACTTCTAAAACAAATTGCTTGTACTTGAACACTTTTGGGGGAACAAACTAATACATAACATTTTTCACTTGAGTGACTGGAAAGATATTTATTAATATTTATTTATTGGTCAGGCGCGGTGGCTCACGCCTGTAATCCCAGTACTTGGGGAGGCCGAGGTGGACAGATCACAAGGTTAGGAGTTCGAGACCAGCCTGGCCAACATGGTGAAACCCCATCTCTACTAAAAATACAAAAAAATTAGCCAGGCGTAGTGCTGTGTGCCTGTAAATCCCAGCTTCTCAGGAGGCTGAGGCAGGAGAATTGCCTGAACCCGGGAGGCGGAAGTTGCAGTGAGCCGAGATTGTGCCACTGCACTCTAGCCTAGGGGACAGAGAGAGACTCTGTCTCAAAACAAAACAAAAAAAAAATTATTAATATGTTGACATTTATTAAGATGAGGGAGACTTTAGTAGACACAGATTCTTAGGGAGAAGATCGGTAATATACTTTGGGTTTTGTTTTGAGACAGAGTATCACTTTGGCGCCCAGGCTAGAGTGTAGTGGCATGATCTCAGCTCACTGCAACTTCTGCCTCCCAAGTTCAAGTGATTCTCCTGCCTCAGCCCCCCAAGTATCTGGGATTAAAGGTATGCACCACCACACTGGGCTAATTTCTGTATTTTTAGTAGAGATGGAGTTTCACCATGTTGGCCAGACGGGTGTCAAACTCTTGACCTCAGGTGATCTGCCCACATTGGCCTCCCAAAATGCTGGAATTGATTACAGACATGAACCACCACTCCCAGCCGGTAATATATTTTGAACACATTAGTATTGAGGTGCCGGCCGGGCACGGTGGCTCAAGCCTGTAATCCCAGCACTTTGGGAGGCCGAGACAGGCGGATCACGAGGTCAGGAGATCAAGACCATCCTGGCTAACACGGTGAAACCCCGTCTCTACTAAAATACAAAAAAAATTAGCCAGGCGAGGTGGCAGGCGCCTGTACTCCCAGCTACTTGGGAGGCTGAGGCAAGAGAATGGCATGAACCCGGGAGGCGGGGCTTGCAGTGAGCTGAGATCCCGCCACTGCACTCCAGCCTGGGCAACAGAGCCAGACTCTGTCTCAAAAAAAAAAAAAAAGTATTGAGGTGCCTGTAAGGTCACCAAGTGGAGAGGCTGAGTAGGCATAGAGATATACAGTCTGGAGTCAGAGGATAAATTGGTCTAAAAATATACATTTGAGAGTCAACGGCATATAAAGAATATTTAGAGCCATGAGGCTGATGAGCTCACTAAAAGACTGAGTGTAGATGGAGAAAAGAAGAGGTCCTTGTGTCCTGGGCATTGCAACATGTAAAGATCAAGGAGGTGAGGAAGATCCAGCAAAGGAGATTGGAGAGGATCAGTCAGGGAGGTAGAAAGCAGAGAAAAGTGTGTGAAACCCCAGAAACAAAGAGAGTTACATGTTCTAATAGTATATTTTTCTTTTTGTTTGTTTTCGTCTCCCTCATTTATTTTCGGGCTTTCCTTAAATGTCCTTTTTGTCCATTCGCATCAAAGAGTCAGGTATTAAAAGACTGATTTGAATTAGGTATCTATGTATGAGGTTTGTCCGTTAGTAGCTTTTCATAATGGAAGCTCCAACTTTAGGTCATTTCTCTGGGGCTGTTAGTTTCTCCAGAGAATTCCCCATGTGCATGCCTAGGGAGGGAGCAGCCTAGCCACCAGGATAAGGAGACTGTGGGGGCTGGGGTAGGAATGGGCAGAGAAGGGTGTGTCTCATGGTTCAGTATGTAGACTTCCTGTGACTCACTCCCTCTTTCTCTCAAGGCTCCCCTTTGGTTCGGTTGCTCCACAGACTAAACCTCTAGACTCCTGCCAGACTCCTGATAGGTGCTAGGTCCTAGAGGGCTGTAGAGGCTAAGTAATCCTTATAGAGACTTTCAACCAATCCTCTTGTCTTCCATCCATTCTTCTTCCTGGGTTCCTGGATCCCCTAGTATCTGAGCCTAGCTGGAGTTCTGTGGCAGGAAATGGCTAGCTTCTCATGAGCACCACCTCTGCAGACGCCTGGTATATAGCTTTCCTGCCACAGCTAATTTTTCCACTTAGCTTTCCATCTTCTCATCCTCCGATGTTTTTCTCCCACTCTCTTTATTCTCGTGGGTTTATTCTGGTTTTATTCATTTGCTCTCATTTTTTCTGGGGCTCCAGGAAAAAGAGGAGATAAACATATGTGTTCAAACCACCATTGTTCCTCCTTAACAGGGGTATTTTGAGATTATCAAATGTCCAGCAATTTTTAAAGTTCTGGGATCACAATTTCAGGAAAGATATAAGTTCTTCCCTATAAAAGCACATTCCTTGGAGTTCTTGGTACCTCTGGAGTTCCAGAGTATTCCTTGTTTTTTTTTTTTTTCCCCCAGAGGCTAGAAATGGTCCAGAAGCATTTCTGCCTAGTCCATCCATCTGTTTTCCAGCTATCTGACTATGGAGGCATGTCCTACTTCCCAAGGAGCCAACTGAGGTTGTCTCCTCCCTGTTGCCAAGCCTTAAGTGTCTGAGATCCATATAGCAGAAATATATGTACAATTGTATTAAGTCCTTAAAGTGAGGGTAGTTAGAAAAGGCATCTTTAAGTTATATGGATAAAATATTTGGAAACTTTGGGCTGAGAACATGTGTATAGAGTGGGTGAAGGCAATTTGGGCCACGAAGGTTTTTTTTTTTTTGAGACAAGGTCCCTCTCTGTCACCCACACTGGAGTGCAGTGTTGTGATCTCAGCTCCTGCAACCTCCGCCCCCCAGGGTCAAGTGATCTTCCACCTCAGCCTCCCAGGTAGCTGGGACTAGAGGCATGCACTACAACACCTGGCTAATTTTTGTATTTTTTGTAGAGATGGGGTTTTGCCACATTGCCCAGGCTGGTCTTGAACTCCTGACCTCAAGTGATCTGCCCACCTCGGCCTCCCAAAGTGCTGGGATTGTAGGCATGAGCCACTGTGCCCAGCGCTGGGCCCCAAATCTTAACTTACATTATTATATACACATCCTGGTGTTTCTAAATCTGCCAAAGTTAGTGCTGATAATAATTTAAAACATTTTCATAATGCTTGTTATAAGCCAGTAATATTCTACATGCTTGTCTATTAATTTATAAAATAAATAATTACATGTTAACTATATAATCTTCAATAACCTTATGAAGGAGGTACTGCCATTATCTTCAATTTACGGCTAAAGAAACCAAAGCGCAAAGGAGTTAAATATAAGCCTAGGGCAAGGGGCTGTCACTCCAGAGTCCATGTGCACAACCCCTAATCTATGCTGCCTCTCTTCTTAGGTTGCATTTTGTTTTGTCTAATTCATAAGATGAAAATTTTAGGATACCAAGTCTCAGAAACCAACCAAAGGCTTTTATATACTATTTATATTCTATATATTTAACACCTAAACCATATCTTGATAGTACCCTCACTGATTTTAGCCCTTTGTTTAAAAATGAGATTCTTCCACCATCTGAATAGTTCTGAATCCCAGAGGTCATGTTGCTTCTCTGTAGTTGGGGTTAGTGATAGAGGTGCCTGCACCCTTGCAGCAGAGTCTCTGAGTACTTGAACGCTTGGTCTGAGTTGTGGTACCAACTAGAAGGAAGGGTCATTCTCATTTTCATGATTTTCCCAGTGGACAAAGTCTGTGGGTCCATAGTAAATTCTATTACAATTTCCTTTTTTTCTTATTGGGGATATGAAGGAAAAAGTCTTAATCTACTTATGTATGTATCTGTTAAAAAATAAAAGGTGCCCAGGCACAGTGGCTTATGCCTGTAATCCCAGCACTTTCGGAGGCTGAGGTGGGTGGATCACCTGAGGTCAAGAGTTTGAGACCAGCCTGACCAACATGGTGAAACCCTGTCTCTACTAAAAATACAAAAATGAGCCAGGCGTGGTGGCAGGCGTCTGTAATCCCAGCTACTCAGGAGGCTAAGGCAGGAGAATTGCTTGAACCTGGTAGGTGGAGGTTGCAGTGAGCCGAGATCGTGCCACTGCACTCCAGCCTTGGCAACAGAGCAAGACTCTGTCCTAAATAAAATAAATAAAATAAAATAAAATAAAATAAAATAAAAGGTGAGGCTGGGCATGGTGGCTCACGCCTGCAAATCTAGCACTTTGGGAGGCCAAGGTAGGCGGATCACTTGAGGTCAGAAGTTCGAGACCAGCTTGACCAATGTGGTGAAACCCTGTTTCTACTAAAAATACAAAAACTGGCCTGGCATGGTGGTGTGCGCCTCTAGTCCCAGCTACTCGGGAGGCTGAGGCAGGAGAATCACTTGAACCTGGAAGGTGGAAGCTACAGTGAGCAGAGATTGTGCCACTGCACTCTAATCTGGGCAACAGAGCAAGACTCTGTCTCAAAAAATCAAAATAAAATAAAATATAAAATGAAACAGTAGGGACAGTGCAGGCATTAGCCAGGGGTACAGAAGCCGCCTTGCAAAAGCTAGACACAGGGCAGCAAGGTGGAGAGAGATGTCCTGAGGCACAGAAAATCAGGGGTGAGAATAAATCTCAGATGATCCCCAAATTTAGCAGCTGAGCTGTAAAATAGAAAAAGACCTTCTGCAGTTCAGAAAGTTGGCGGCCGGTTGTTTTTTGTTTGTTTGTTTGGTTTGTTTTTTGTTGTTGCTGTTTTGTTTTGAAACAGTCTCACTCTGTCACTCTGTCACCCAGGCTGGAGTGCAGTGTCATAATCTTGGCTCACTGTAACCTCTGCCTCCCAGGTTCAAGTGATTCTCATGCCTCAGCCTCCTGAGTAGCTGGAATTACAGGTGCATGCCACCACACCTGGCTAATTTTTGTATTTTTAGTAGAGACAGGGTTTTTCCATGTAGGCCAGGCTGGTCTTGAACTCCTAACCTTGGGTGATCTACCCGCCTCGTCCTCCCAAGGTGCTGGGATTACAGGTATGAGCCAACTGCGTCCGGCCCTATTTTTTTTTTTTTTTTTTTTTAGGCACAGGATCTCCTCTGTCACCCAGGCTGGAATGCAGTGGTGTGATTATAGCTCACTGTAACTTCAAACGCCTGGGCTCCAGAGATCCTCCTGCCTCAGCCTCCCAACAAGCTAGGACTGCAGGCTCGTGCCACCACACCTGGCTAATTTTATAAAATTTTTTGTAGAGATGGGGTCTCACTATGTTGCCCAGCTGGTCTTAAACTCCTGGCCTCAAGCCATCCTCCCACACAGGCAACCCACTTTAAAGCATAAAGAGTTTACTAGAATATTGCTGGTGCTCAGAGTCTAAGCCATGCTGAAAGGAGTCCTCATATACCCTCAAAACATGTGAAGTCAATGGTGAACTGAATCTAACTAAAGCTACGACAAAGCTCAGATCCAGCTCCACTACAGATCGCATTGACTAACTTCCCCCACAATAGTGAGCTGACAAAAAGGGGCTTCCCCTTTTTTTAAATTTTTGTTAGTTTCTACAGTTCTTTTACATAAAATATCCCAGCATATAATAAAAAACACAAAGAACACACAAAGACGCACAAAGGACAAAAAAAGTATGGCCATGTCAAGAGAGAAAGCAGTACTAGAAGCAGATGAAGTGATAGCTGAGATTTCAAATGATCAGACAACGACTTTGAAATAGCTCTGATAAATATGTAGAGGTTCTAGTGGAAAAGGTGGATAAAATGCATGAACAGATGGAATTTCAGCAAATAGGTAGAAACTATAAAAAAGAACCAAATGGAAGAGCTAGAAATGAAAAATAAGAAATGAAATGTTTTTCAATGGGCTTAGCAGACTGAACACAGCAGAGCGAAGAATCAATATGCTTGAAGACAGGTCAGTATAAATTATCCAAACTAAGGTACAAAGAGAAAAAAAAAAGAGTGAAAATATGGAACAGAGTGTCCAAGAATGGAGACAATATTAAGCATTCTAACATATGTGTAATTGGAGTCCCAGATGGAGAGAGAAAAATCAGCAAAAGAAGTATTTAAAGAGATAATGGCTGAGATTTTTCTAAAATAGATGAAAGACAGAATGCACAGATCTAAGAAGCTTAGCAAATCCTAAGCAGGATAACTGCATATAAAACCACACCTAGACATATAGTCAAACTACTGAAACCAAAGATTAAAAATAACATTTTTAAAGTAGCCAGTGAAAATGGACATAGTGCCTATAGGAAAACAACGATACAAAGAATGAATGACATCAGAAATGGAGACCAGAAAACTGGGGTCTGGGAGGAAGGGAGGCAGAGGAAAAAACAAGGGAGACCAGAGGACAATGGATGACACTTTTATTTTTTTAATTTTATTTGAGACAGAGTCTCGCTCTGTCGCTCAGGCTGGAGTGCAGAGGTGCGATCTCAGCTCACTGCAACCTCCACCTCCCGGGTTCAAGTGATTCTTCCACCTCAGCCTCCCAATAGCTGGCATTACAGGTGCCCGCCACCACGCCTGGCTAATTTTTTGTATTTTTAGTAGAGATGGGGTTTTGCCATGTTGGCCAGGCTGGTCTTGAACTCCTGACCTCAGGTGATCTGCCCGCCTTGGCCTCCCAAAGTGCTGGGATTACAGGTGTAAGCCACCGTGCCCGCCTGGATGACACCTTTAAAGTGCTAGAAGAAAAAAAATATACATATATCCTTCAAAAATAAAATAAAAATATTTGCAGGTAGACAAAAGCTAAGAGAATTTGTTCCAGGCAGACTTGTATTATAAGCAATGCTAAAGTAAGTTCTAGAACCTGATAGGAAATGATACCGGATGAAAGTTCAGATTTGCAGGAAGAAATGAAAACTTGAAATGGTGAATATCTGAATAAATATAAAAGACCTTTTCAAAAATGATCTTTAATAAAGTATATCTTATATATTTATATATGTATATAACATATTGTGAGACTTACAGAATAAATATATAACAAGGATTCAAAGGACAGGAGGTAGGTAAATAAAATACCACTGTGGCCGGGCGCGGTGGCTCAAGCCTGTAATCCCAGCACTTTGGGAGGCCGAGACGGGCGGATCATGAGGTCAGGAGATCGAGACCATCCTGGCTAATACGGTGAAACCCCGTCTCTACTAAAAAATACAAAAAACTAGCCGGGCGAAGTGGCGGGTGCCTGTAGTCCCAGCTACTCGGGAGGCTGAGGCAGGAGAATGGCGTGAACCCGAGAGGAGGAGCTTGCAGTGAGCTGAGATCCGGCCACTGCACTCCAGCCTGGGTGACAGAGCAAGACTCCGTCTCAAAAAAAAAAAAAAAAAAATACCACTGTAAGGTTTCTTATATTATTCATAAAGGAGCACAGTATTATTTGAAAGTAGACTGTGGCAAGTTTTTTTTTTTTTTTTTTTTCATAGAGAAAGGGTCTAGCTATGTTGCTCAGGCTGGTCTCAAACTCCTGGGCTCAAGTGATCCTCCTGCCTCAGCCTCCCAAAGTTCTGGGATTACAGGTGTGAGCCACTGCGTCCAGCCGACTATGATAAATTAAAATGGCTATTATAAGAGGTGTAAGGCCGGATGTGGTGGTTCACACCTGCAATCTCAGCACTTTGGGAGGCTAAACCAAGATGATCACTTGAGCCCAGAAAGTTGAGGCTGCAGTGAGCCAGGATTATGCTTAGCCTGGGCAAGAGAATGAGACTCTGTTTCAAACAAAACAAAACAAAACAAAACAAAAAAAGTGTAGCTAAGAATCAATAGAGAAAATATGTGGAATATTAAGTTCACCCAAAAAAGGCAGGAAAGGAGAAACAGATGAAACAAAGAGAAGACAAATACCAAGAAGATAGACTTAATTATCCTGATTTGATTATTACGCATTGTAGTCTTGTCTCAAAATATCACATGTACTCCATAAATATGTACAACTATTATGTATTCATAAAAATCAAAAAGAAAAAGTCTGGGTGCGGTGGCTCATGCCTGTAATCCCAGCACTTTGGGAGGCCGAGGCAGGCAGATCACCTGAGTTTGGGAGTTCAAGACCAGCCTGACCAACATGGAGAAACCCCGTGTCTACTAAAAATGCAAACTTAGCCGGGTGTGGTGGCTCACGCCTGTAATCCCAGAACTTTAGCAGGCCAAGGCAGGCGGATTACCTGCGGTTGGGAGTTCAAGACCAGCCTCACCAATATGGAGAAACCTCGTCTCTACTAAAAGTACAAAATTAGCTGGGCATGGTGGTGCATGCCTGTAATCCCAGCTACTTGGAGGCTGAGGCAGGAGAATTGCTTGAACCCAGGAGGCAGAGGTTGAGGTAAGCTAAGATCGTGCCATTGCACTCCAGCCTCAGCAACAAGAGCAAAACGACATCTCAAAAAAAAAAAAAATAATAATAATACAAAATTAGCTGGGTGTGGTAGTTCATGCCTGTAATCCCAGCTACTCAGGAGGCTGAGGCAGGAGAATCACTTGAACCCGGGAGGCAGAGGTTGCGGTGAGCTGAGATCGCACCATTGCACTCCAGCCTGGAAAAGAAGAGCGAAACTCCATCTCAAAAAAATAATCAAAAAGAAAAGGTTTTTAAAAATATTATGATAGACAAACCCAAGCACATTGTATTAAATGGAAATGGAAATGGAAATGGACCAAGCACCCCAATTAAACAAGATTTTCATATTGGGGGAAAAAAACAAACAACAACAAAACAAAACAAGCAAGAAGGATTTCCAAATAAAGAAACTTTAAGGAGGGTATTTGCGGCCAATTGCAGTGGCTCATGCTGTAATCCCAGCATTTTGGGAGGCCGAGGGAGAAGGATCCCTTGAGCTTCAGAGTTTGAGACCAGTCTGGGCAACATGGTAAGCACCCGTCTCTACAAAAAACACAAAAATTAGTCAGATGTAGTGGTGCATGCCTGTAGTCCCAGCTACTTGGGAGGCTGAGGCGGGAGGCAGGCTTGAGCCCAGGAGGCGGAGGTTGTAGTGAGCCAACATCGTGCCACTGCACTACAGCCTGGGCAACCCTGTCTCAAAAAGAAAAAAATGAAAAAAAGAAGGACATTTGCATTTGTTTATCTGTCTCTCTCAATACAGACATGTAGATATAAGAAATGGCAGAGGGGCTGTGATAACCATACCGTATTTAATGGTCACAATATGTAAGTCTCATCTGGTTCCATTAGAAGGAAAAATTATAGCATCATTGTGTCAGGCATTACATTTGGTGATTTTCTGAGTATTACTAGTAGCATCTGGGCTTATTGATCAAATACATATTCTTATATTGGGAACTCTTATATCCAACACCCTTCTAAAACTTGGCATTCCTAACAAGAGTTGATATCTATCTTTTAAGAAGATAATAGGGTCATGCATCTGTAATTACAGCAAAGCAGCATCCTGGAGCAGTGAAAAGAGCATTGGACTTGGAGTTAGAGAGATGAGATTCAAATCCCAGCTAAGCTATTAGTTAGCTCTGTGATTCTGAATAATAAACCCTCTCTCCTACTCTGGGTCTCAGCTTCCATTTATAAAAACAGGGATAATAACAGTTACCCATTCTATAGGTTTCTTGTGTCAGCTAAATAATACTTTTGGAAGGCTTCATTCAAACAATGTCTAACCCCTGATAGGAGCTTCTTTTAATTATGCATTACTGCATAACAAACCATACTAAACAACAAACAATCATTTATTAGCCCGTAATTCTGTAATTTATTTTATTTTTTTTTTTGAGATGGAGTCTTGCTCTGTCACCCAGGCTGGAGTGCAGTGGCGCTGTCTTGGCTCACCGCAACCTTCAACTCCCAGGTTCAAGCAATTTTCCTGCCTCAGCTTCCCAAGTAGCCGGGACTATAGGCATGCGCCACCACGCCCAGCTCATTTTTGTATTTTTAGTAGAGACAGGGTTTCACCATGTTGGCCAGGCTGGTCTCGAACTCCTGACCTCAAGTGTTCTGCCCGCCTCGGCCTCCCAAGTGCTGGGATTACAGGTGTGGGCCACAGAACCCGGCCCATGATTCTGTAATTTGGCTGGGCTTAGCTGGTTGATTGTTCTCCTGGTCTCATGTTTGGTCACTCACATGGTTGTATTTATCTGGTGGCTAAATGGGGCTGGGTCATCCAGGATGGTCATGTCTGGCAATTAGCTGTTGGCTGAGGTGTCTTGATTCTTTTCCATGTGGCCCATTCAGTGGGATAACTTGGTTTCTTAAATAGTGGCCACAGGCCAGGCGTGGTGGCTCACTCCTGTAATCCCATCACTTTCGGAGGCTGAGGTGGGCAGATCGCCTGAGGTTGGGAGTTCGAGACCAGCCTGACCAACATGGAGAAACCCCATCTCTACTAAAAATACAAAATTAGCCAGACGTGGTGGCACATGCCTGTAATCCCAGCTACCTGGGAGGCTGAAGCAGGAGAATCGCTTGGACTCAGGAGGCAGAGGTTGCGGTGAGCCGAGATCGTGCCATTACACTCCAGCCTGGGCAACAAGAGCAAAACTCCATCTCAAAAAAAAAAAAAAAAAAATTAATGGCCGCAGTGCTCTAAGATAATGAAACTGAAAGCTGCAAAATCCCTTAAGGTTTAGCCTCAGAAACTATACAATGCTACCTTCTTTTTGTTGTTGTTGTTATTGTTGAGACAGTCTCACTCTGTAGCCCAGGCTGCAGTGCAGTGGTGTGATCACAGCTCACTGCTCCTTGACCTCCTGGGCTCAAGTGATCCTCCCACCTCAGCCTCCTGAGTAGCTGGGATTACAGGCGTGAGCCACTGTGCCCAGTACAAAGCTACTTGCAATACATTCTGTTGATTTTGGGGGGTCGGGGAGTGGGAGAGAGGGTCTTGCTGTGTTGCCCAGGCTGGAGTGCAGTGGTGCAATCATGGCTTACTCTAGCTGGACCTCACCGGGCTCAGGTGATCCTCCTACCTCACCCTTCTGAGTAGCTGGGGCCACAGGCATGCACCACCAGCCCCAGCTAAATTTTGTATTTTTTGTAGAGATAGGGTTTTGCTACGTTGCCCAGACTGGTCTTGAACTCCTGGGCTCAAGCTATCCACCTACCTCAGCCTCCTAAAGTATTGGATTTACAGGCATGAGCAACTGTACTCAGCCTATTCTGTTATTAATGCAAGTAACTAGGACAGCCCAGATTTAAGAGATGTTGAATTAGATGGGAGGTACAGCAAAATCACATTGAAAAAGGGAGAGGACACAGCCATGATTATTCTCTCAGTCTACTACAATGTTCAGTAAAAGTTTGTGTGGTGAATGAATGACTGTATGTCTTATAGTTCTATTCTTCATATTCAAGGTCTGCTATGATCCTGCTTCCGGAGCAAGTACCTCATATCTTTTCTATAACACTCATCACAATCTACTCCACAATTTATTTATTTGTAATGATATTTTATCCTCAGAGAAAAGTAACTTGTTTTGTTTTCTCTGATATCTCATGAGTCTAGCAGATATTCAGGCTCCAAATAGACACTCTGTAGATGCTTATTGAGTTGGATTTAAACAAACAATCTTTAGATCTTATTCCCTACTTTCCTTACCATCATCATCTACTAGTCCCCACTAAAGTCATTAGTTGGACACCTCCCTTAGTATCTTAGTATCATTCCTGTCTCCATGCTTTTATGCATTCTATTTTCTCTGCCTAAAATACTTTTCCTTTTCCTCTTTGCCTATTGTAATGTTTCTCACTGACATTTAGCAACCTTGGTCTTACACAAAAATGCCAATAGAGTCTGGGCCATTCTGACAATCATGATAAATCCCCTGGTTGAATACCACTGGTAAAACCATCCTTTGGGCCTACAGTAAGCACAAAATTATATTGTCTGTCCAATAACACCTCCTGTCTTAGAAGTTCCTAAGTGTTCCTCTATCCCAACTATATTGTGTTTGAAGGAGTTACTGTATTCTCATAAGGCTCTACCTTTCTAGGTATAGTTGAATTATCTGGCATTCCTGAAGGGGGTCAAATATTAGCCAATCTATAAGCAGGAGCTGAAATGCAATAGCAGTAGGAATGGGCCTGGCGTGGTAGCTCACGTCTGTAATCCCAGCACTTTGGGAGGCTGAGGTGGGCAGGTCACCTGAGGTCAGGCGTTCAAGACCAGCCTGGCCAATATGGCAAAACCCCATCTCTACTAAAAATACAAAAATTAGCCGGGTGTGGTGGCAGGGCCTGTAGTCCCAGCTACTCGGGAGGCAGAGGCGGGAGAATCCGGCAGGTGAAGGTTGCAGTGAGCCGAGATCGCGCCACTGCACTCCAGCCTGGGCGACAGCATGAAACTCTGTCTCGGAAAAAAAAAAAAAAAAAAAAGGTAGGAATGGACCAGACTCAGTTTGTCCTTATGTGGTAGAATTTTTTTTCCCCAAGCATACATAAATGAATAGTCTCTTAAGACTGGTTGAGGCATATGTAATTGAAGTATAATTGACAAGTGCTAGGGATGCTAATGTCTAAATAAACACTACTGTCACCACCAAGCCATTAACTTTCTTTAATGGAGGTGGGAGTCGTGAAAACACTTGGGTTTTTACAAAAACTGAAGTAAAAAGCTTGAGAAAAAAAAATGAACACAGCAGGGTAGAAGAATTTCTCGTATTCACTTTTCCTGGGTAGGTAGCGAAAAGGGGAATTGAAGAGAAAATATGTGAATGGAGGCCGGGCGCCGTGGCTCACGCCTGTAATCCCAGCACTTTGGGAGGCCAAGGCGGGCAGATCACAAGGTCAGGAGATCGAGATCATCCTA
Source organism: Theropithecus gelada (assembly GCF_003255815.1). Lineage (NCBI taxonomy): Eukaryota > Metazoa > Chordata > Mammalia > Primates > Cercopithecidae > Theropithecus > Theropithecus gelada. The sequence continues at coordinate 63,445,875 of NC_037668.1, read as the reverse complement.
GCTAACATGGTGAAACCCTGTCTCTATAAAAATACAAAAAATTAGCTGGGCGTGGTGTCGGGCACCTGTAGTCCCAGCTATTCAGGATGCTGAGGCAGGAGAATCACTTGAACCCAGGAGCCAGAAGTTGCAGTGAGCTGAAATCGCACCACTGTACTCCAGCCTGGGCAACAGAGCGAGACACTGTCTCAACAACAACAAAAAAAAAGAAAGAAAAGAAAATATGTGAATGGAATACAAAAGAGTTCGGGTTTGGGGTGCTGTAGGGATAGCAGTTTGGAAACAGAATGGAGAGAAAGGCTGAGCCTGGGAACCACCTCTTTAGTCACCAGAAGTGACTCCAATTTGGACAATGAGTAGACAGGGGAGAGTGAGGAAGGAGAAATCTTTCATTCTACACATTAATTTGCACCAAGTTAAAGTGAGTCTGTATTTGGAATTAGTGACCTGCACTCTTAATTTTGGTGAATGGCATCACAATCCATCACTCACCAGTCCAGAAATGTGGGTGTCACTGGAGTCACATCGGCTCCACTGTCCCGCTCCCCTCGAGGTTAATCATCCATCAAGCTCTGTCAACTTTGCCTCTTTTTCCAATCCATCCTCTCCTCTCCATTGTTACTACCATTGACCTAGTTCAGGTTTCCATAATCTCCCACTTAGACAACTGGTCTTCCTGCCTCCAGTCTAATCCCTTTCCAATCCATGCTTCATATGCTGCTAGAATAATCTTTCTCAGGCATATATCTGGTCATATCACTCTCCTTAACAAAACCCCTCCCCACACCCCATCTGCTCCGTTCATACTGTCTAAAAGCTAAAATTTTAGGCATAGCATTCCAGACCTTTTGTTCCTGGTTTAACCTTCATTACCTAACCTCTTCATAACATGTTTAGCCTTTATTCTGGCCACACCTCCACACCATGCTCTTGTCACACTGACCTACTTTTAGTTTCTCAAACACAACATGTTTTTTCAAGCCCCTTCACATACCTGGAATGCCTTCTCCTCCCTGTACCAGCCTGGAGAACTTCAATTCATCTTAGAAACTCAGTTTAGGAGTCATCTCCCCACTGACTTACCCCAGGCATGGTCAGTTGTCCCTCCCTCAAGGACAAGTAGCTCCCTCCCACAGCTACCTGTACACACTTCCATGTCGCACGTGCTTGTTTGCTTGCCTGTCTCTGACTGCAGTGGGAAGCTCTCTGAGAACAAGATTGTATTTTATTTGTCTTTATATTCTTTGTATCTAGTACAGGCTTAAAATAGGTGCTCAAGTGGATCAATATTTTATAGATACTTTAGATTTGCCCAGTGTCGTGGTAAGGGAGCTTCTGCACACAGACTAGCTGATGGTGTGTGCATGTGCTGTTATACCTTGGGAAAAGGTCTTAGCTTTTTTTTTTGTTTTTTAGTCCCCAGTATTTTAACCACTTATTCAACAATTATTTATTATTTAATTATTCCTTTTTTAAGACGAATCTCACTCTATTGCCCAGGCTGGAGTGCTGTGGTGTGATCTTGGCAACCTCTGCCTCCCGGGTTCAAGCAATTCTCTGCCTCAGCCTCCCAAGTAGCTGGGATTACAGGTGCCCACCACCATGCCTGGCTAATTTTTTGTATTTTTAGTAGAGACGGAGTTTCACCACCTTGGCCAGGTTGATCTTGAACTCCTGACCTTGGGATCCACCTGCCTTGGCCTCCCAAAGTGCTGGTATTACAGGTGTGAGCCACTGCACTTGGCTTCAACAATTATTTATTAAGCACCCACTATATTTCAGGCCATATACCTTTAAAAAAAAATTTGAGTCAGGGTCTCGCTCTGCTGTTGCCCAGGCTGGACTGCAGTAGTGCGATCATGGCTCATTACAGCCTCAGGCTCAAGCGATCTTCCCACTTCAGCTTCCTGAGTGGCTGGGACCACAGGCGCTCGTCACCACTCTCAGCTAATTTTTTTTTTTTTGAGACGGAGTCTCACTCTGTTGCCCAGGCTGGAGTGCAGTGGCATGATCTCGGCTCACTGCAACCTCCACCTCCGGGGTTCAAGCGATTCTCCTGCCTCAGCCTCCTGAGTAGCTGGGATTACAGGCGTGTGCCACCACGCCCAGCTAATTTTTTGTATTTTCAGCAGAGATGGGGTTTCACCGTGTTGGCCAGGATAATCTGGATTTCCTGACCTCGTGATCCGCCCACCTCGGCCTTAAGCTAATTAAAAAAAAAAATTTTTTTAGTAACGATGAGGTCTCACTATGTTGCTCAGGCTGGTCTTGAACTTCTGAGATCAAGTCATCCTCCTGTCTCAGCCTCCCAAAGTGCTGGAATTACAGGCATGAGCCATTGTGCCCAGCCTTGTGCCATTTTACTTTATTCTATTATTATATTTCTTTTCTTTTTCTTTTCTTTCTTTCTTTTTTTTTTTTTTTTTTGAGACGGAGTCTCGCTCTGTCACCCAGGCTGGAGTGCAGTGGCCGGATCTCAGCTCACTGCAAGCTCTGCCTCCCGGGTTTATGCCATTCTCCTGCCTCAGCCTCCCCAGTAGCTGGGACTACAGGTGCCCGCCACCACACCCGGCTAGTTTTTTTGGTATTTTTTTAGTAGACACGGGGTTTCACCATGTTAGCCAGGATGGTCTCCATCTCCTGACCTCGTGATCCGCCCGTCTCGGCCTCCCAAAGTGCTGGGATTACAGGCTTGAGCCACCGCGCCCGGCCTTTTTTTTTTTTTTTTTTTTTTTTGAGACCAAGTCTCACTCTGCTACGCAGGCTGGAGTGCAGTGGCGATATCTCGGCTTACTGCAGCCTCTGCCTCCCAGGTTCAAGCGATTCTCCTGCCTCAGACTCCCCAAGTAACTGGGATTACAGGTGCCTGCTACCACACCCGGCTAATTTTTGTACTTTTAGCAGAGATGGGGTTTCACCATGTTGGCCAGGCTGGTTTCAAACTCCTGGCCTCAAGTGATCCACCTGCTCGGCCTCCCAAAGTGCTGGGATAACAGGCATGAACCACCGTGCCCAGTGTATTTTTATTTTTTGAGACAGAGTTTCACTCTGTTGCCCAGGCTGGAGTGCAGTGGCGCAATCTTGGCTCACTGCAACCTCTGACTCCTGGGTTCAAGTGATTCTTGCCTGTCAGCCTCCAGGGTAGCTGGGATTACAGGCGTGTGCCGCCACACTGGACTAATGTTCGCATTTTTGGTAGAGACAGAGTTTCACCATCCTCTTCTCTCCATTGTTACTACCATTGATCTAGTTCAGGTTCCCATAATCTCCCACTTAAACAAGTGGTCTAACTCCCCTTATTCTGGTTGAACTCCTGGCCTCAAGTGATCCACCTGCCTCAGCCTTCCCAAAGTGCTGGGATTACAAGCTGAGCCACTGCACCGAGGCCCTGTACCATTTTAAAAGTCAGAGGCTACTATGATAAACAAGAAAAACAGCTCTGACCTTCAAGCAGGGTACTCTCTAAGAGAAGCTTCATAACTGTATGGAATGACTTTTTTTTTTTTTTTTTTTTTTTTGAGACAGAGTCTCACTCCGTCGCCCAGGCTGGAGTGCAGTGGCGCGATCTCGGCTCACTGCAACCTCTGCCTCACGGGTTCAAGCGATTTTCCTGCCTCAGCCGCCACGCTGACACGCCCGGCTAATTTTCTTTTTGTATTTTTAGTAGAGACGGTGTTTCACTGTGTTGCCCAGGCTGGTCGCGAACTCCTGACCACAGACAATCTACCAGCCTCGGCCTCCCAAAGTGCTGGGATTACAGGCGTGAGCCACCGCACCTGGCCAAAATTATTTTTAAAATAAGATATTGGGAGATGCGGCTATTTTACCCTACCATAGGAACATTTAAATAACTTGAATAAATCTTAAAATGACCCCCACGTCTCAAATGGTTTTAGGATAGAGTGGCATAACCAAGGTCTACCACACAGTGGCAGTGTTTCTCCAGGGACAAAGGTAATTTGGAGGCCCAGGACTTTGGAAAAGCAGGTAGTTCTCAAACTTTACTCCAGAGGAATAGCAGTACTAAAAATGTAACATGGTATCCTTCCTCAATTTGCAGAAAAAGAAATAAAAGACACAATTCAGTCAATTATCTTCCTCCAAACTTTCTTAAGCCTTTGGTTTCTGCTTTTGTCTGCCAAGGAGCACGTATAAATAGAGCACTTTTAGAATTGGCTGAGCATGTTAAGTTCCATGGCTGATTTTTCCCCAGACTTGTAATGTGAGAATTGCTTTTCAACTTTCTTTTTGTGATATAATAATATATCCTACTAGTTAAAATGTTTCCTCATTCGAACGACCAGATTAATAGCATCAGTATTGCAAAATGCTTCCTATGAAGTGCTATACTTCCTGGTGCCCTGCCCATTAAACCTACTTGAGAATCATGCTCTCATCCAGTGTTTTCTAGTTACTAAAAAGAAGAACAAGTTTCTTTTTTTTTTTTGAAACAGAGTCTCACTCTCTCACCCAGGCTGGAGTGCAGTGGCATGATCTGAGCTCACTGCAACCTCCGCCTCCTAAGTCCAACCAATTCTCCTGCCTCAGCCTCCCAAGTAGCTGGGACGACAGGTGCCTGCCACCACGCCCAGCTAATTTTTGTATTTTTAGTAGAGTCAGGGTTTCACCACGTTGGCCAGGCTGGTCTTGAATTCCTGGCCTCAAGTGATCTGACTGCCTCGGTCTCCCTAAATGCTGGGATTACAGGCATGAGCCACTGTGCCCAACCTCCAAAAAAGAACACGTTTCTGAGAAACTACATTGCTTACTTAAGTTCATGAAGCCCTCTATGGGACAGGTTCAGACTAATCCCCGTAAAGCGAGCACTCCAGATGTTTCCTTGGTTGCCACTTATCAACTTGATAAACAAGGATTGTTGGATGACTACAATAATGAAAGGACAGAGAGGTCAAGGTGATTCACAGGTTTCTGAACTGGTGAGTAGATTATGGTTCCATTCACCAAAATTGAGAATACAGGTTGCTAATTCTAAATACCGACTCACTTTATCTTGGCACAAGTTAATGTGTAAAATGTGTAAAATAAAAGGTTTCCTGGGGATGGGAGGAATGAGAAATTGTTGTTTAATGGGTATAGAGTTTCAGTTTTGCAAGATGAAAAGAGTTCTAGGCCAGGCACGTTAGGTCACAGCTGTAATCTCAGCGCTTTGGGAGGCCGAGGTGGGTGGATCACTTGAGGTAGGAATGCGAGACCAGCCTGGCCAACATGGTGAAACCCCATCTCTCCTAAAAATACAAAAAAGTAGCCGAGCATGGTGGTGGGAGCCTGTAATCCCAGCTACTTGGGAGGCTGAGGCAGGATAATTGCTTGAACCCAGGAGGCAGAGGTTGCAGTGGGCCAAGATAGCACCACTGCACTCCAGCCTAGGCAACAAGAGCAAAACTCCATTTAAAAAAAAAAAAAAAAAAAAGAAAGAAAAAAAGAAAAGAATTCTGAAGAATGGTTACATAATAATTTGAATGTACTTCTGAACTCCATACTTTAAAATGATTAAGATTGTAAATTTTCTGTTATATATGTTTTATCACAATAAAAAATGAATAAAAGGTTTTCCTTTCCTAGCTTACCCCTGTCCACCCATTGTTCAAATTGGAGCTTTCTCTCTTAGCTTCTGTGATGAGTGAAGAGGTGCTCCCCAAAGATATTTTAAAATACTAATATAAGGAATGTTATTTATTTATTCACTTTCAGAGGGAGCTCAAGAAGTTGTCAAATTGTTGGCTAGGAGTGGTGGCTCACGCCTGTAATCCCAGCACTTTGGGAGGCCGTAGCGGGCGGATCACGAGGTCAGGAGATCGAGACCATCCTGGTGAACACGGTGAAACCCCATCTCTACTAAAAATACAAAAAATTAGCCGGGTGTGGTGGTGGGCGCTTGTGGTCCCAGCTACTCGGGAGGCTGAGGCAGAAGAATGGCATGAACCCGGGAGGCGGAGCTTGCAGTGAGCTGAGATTGTGCCACTGCCCTCCAGCCTGGGCGACAGGGTGAGACTCCATCTCAAAAAAAAAGGTTGTCAAGTGAATGAATTAATTAGTTCAACAAATATTCATCAGTTTTCCTACCTTGAACCTGGGATGTTCTAAGCCCTTTGTTCTCAAAGTGTGGTCTCCAGATCAGCAACACCAGCATCACCAGGGAATTTGTTAGAAATATACATTCCTGTGGGGCATGGCGGTTCATGCCCATAATCCCAGCACTTTGCGAGGCTGAGACATGCAGATTGCTTGAGTCCAAGAGTCTGAGACCAGCTTGGGCAACATGGTAACACCCCTTCTCTACAAAATAAAAAATTAGCTGGGCATGGTGGTGCACACCTATAGTCCCAGCCACTTGGGAGGCTGAGGTGGAAGCGCTGCTTGAGCCTGGGAGGTTGAGGCTGCAATGAGCTGTGATCATTCCACTGCACTCAGCGAGAAAAAAAGGAAAGAAAGAAGTATACATTCCTGGACCCCACTTCAGATATACTGAATCAGAAACTTTGGCACTAGGACCCAACAATCGCTGTTTTTACCAGCCTTTCAGATTATTCTGATGCATGCTCAAGTTTAAGAAAGATAATTCTAGGTTGCAAAGATACAGAGGCAAAGAAAACAAAGTGCCTGTCCTCTTGGAATAACAACAGACAAATAGATATAAATAAAATTTCAGGCAAAGGGAAGTGTTAGCAGGGAAAGCAGCACAGGAGGAGGGAGAACACAGAGGATGCTCAGGCAGGGTCTCTCTGAGGGGTATGAACTCTGAAGTCACCTCGAGTCTGAAAATTGGCTCTACCAGTTTCTAGCCTTTTAAAAGTTTGGTTTTCTCATCTTCTAAGAAAGAGATAATAATATTACCTACAAGTTTACTCTGAAGATTAAATAAGATAACACTTATAAAATCCTTGCAACTGTTTCTGTCACTGAGTAAGGCTTCAACAAACATTAGCCCTCCACATTTGATGGGGAGTGCCATAGATGTATATTTGGGAGTCATTGATGTAGAAATTAATAGTAAAGTGGATGAAAAGGTGGATAAACCAGGACACAAAAAGAGAAGAGGATGGATGATGGGCTGTTTTTGGTGGTGGGGGCAGAAGTGGGTTGAGAGATGATGGGGAGGTAAAGAAATGAAGATGTGGAAAGGGAGCTTTTTTCTGAACCCAGCTAAAGCTGGAAATTTGGAAGAGGAGGCCAGTGGATTGGGTGATGAACCAACTATTTGGTATGCCTGTGACTGAGGAGGTTCTCAGGATGCAGGACTTTCAGTGCTAAAACTAGGAAAGTCCTGGGCAAGCTGGGCTGGCAGTGGATATGACCATGGAGGGTGAAGTGAGCAATAAATACTCTGACCTTTCTTTCCTGGTGGTCTCTCATCTCCTTACAGTCACCTTATAAAGTGCCTTTACAGGGGCCTGACCCAACCAGAAGCCAGAGGGCAAGGGAGCTGGGATAATACAGTCTAGAGAAGTCAGCCTTGCCTTAACACAAAACAGGGTAAAGGAAGGACAGAGAATTAACCTGGAGGGGCAAAAAATAATGGCCAGCACAGTGGCAAAACTGGGATTAGAATTGTTTGGGATAGGCCAGGTGCGGTGGCTCATGCCTGTAATCCCAGTACTTTGGGAGGCTGAGACGGGCGGATCACGAGGTCAGGAGTTCGAGATCAGCCTGGCCAACACGGTGAAACCTCATCTCTACTAAAGATAAAAAAAAATAGCTGGGTGTGGTGGCATATACCTGTAATTCCAGCTACTCAGGAGCCTGAGGCAGGAGAATGGCTTGAACCTGGGAGGCGGAGGTTGCGATAAGCCAATATCAGGTCATTGCACTTTAGTTTTTAAAGACTAAAGGTCTTTAATAAATAAAAGTGGGCCAGGCGCGGTGACTCACGCCTGTAATCCCAGCACTTTGGGAGGCCGAGGCGGGGCGGATCATTTGAGGTCAGGAGTTCGAGACCAGCCTGGCCAACATGGTGAAACCCCGTCTCTACTAAAAATACAAAAATTAGTCAGGCATTGGTGGCGGGTGCCTGTAATCCTAGCTACTCGGGAGGCTGAGGCACGAGAATCTCTTGAACCCGGGAGGCGGAGGTTGCAGTGAGCCGAGATCGCGCCATTGCATTCCATCCTGGCTAACAGAGGGAGGCTCCGTCTCAAAAAAAAAAAAAAAAAAAAGTGTGTGTGTATACATATATATGTGTGTGTGCATATATACGTGTGTACATATATGTGTGTGTGTCTATGTGTGTATATGTGTGAGAGTGTATATATGTGTGTGTGTGTGTATATATATATATTCAGTGGTAAGTGTCGTGTACAAAAGGCAGACAGGATCTAGCTGCTCCAGAAATGAAGTCAGTGGAGAAAATCCCACGGGGACCTTGGAATCCCTTTAAAAAGGTTCAGGTACAGGACACTCCCAGGTGCCCAGGAACCGTTTCCCAGCTCACTTCCCCCCGAAGACTCACCCCTCCAACCGCACTTCCTGCTTTGGCAAGTGTCAATGGTCAAAGACCACTGCTCGCCTGGTACCTACCGCCCGCCCCAGTGTACCTCCAGCTCCCCGAGGCGCCGCAGTGTACCTCCAGCTCCCCGAGGCGACCCAGCCTGGGTTATTTGAGGTCGGCCGGAGGCGCTGCGTGATTGGTGGGTCGGAATGGGGCGGGGACTCGCTGGAAAATCCCCTCTGGATTGGTGCAAACCATAGGGGTGGGACCTCCACTCTGGCTGGGCGGGAAAGCTCGAACAGCGCTGCCGGGCTGGAGACGGCGGGAGCCGCTGCTCTCCGGCTGAGGGAACCAGAGACAGCTCCGTCCCTAACGGAGCACCGGGGAGGCAGGAGTCATGACGGGCGAGGTGGGTTCTGAGGTGAGTTTACGCACACGCCCCCCACCCGGGCTGCGAAGGCCCGGCACCGAGGGATTAGGTGGGCCGGGGTAGACCCTGCTGACCCGGGGCGCCCGGGCGGGAGGACTGCGGCTCCCGGCGTTCACCGCGTCGGCTCCCGCAGCCTCGAGACTCGGTCGGGATGGGTTCCGACCGGGCGTCCCGTCCCGCCGCCAGGCTTCCCGCGCTTCGGGCTCCGTGGCCGGGGAGCTCCAGGTCTCTGCGGCGCGCGCTGCCGGCAGCCCAGCCCCTCCTCAGCCGGTTCCTGACGCCAGCCCTCCCCTTTGGCGCGTTTCCTGTCGCGGAAGCTCCTCCCCTCAGGGTGCCCTGAAAGCCGGGAGGCTCTGGCCGAACCGGGCTGTAGGGGTGCGGGGCGGGATTCTCCGCAAAGAGAGGACGAGGGTGTTAGGGGGTTCCACATTGGGCCTGGGAGGGGTCCTGGAGGTCATCGCGCGGAGGCCCTTTGCGTTTTCCTACGGGGCCCCGAGTGGGAAGTCACCGTTGGGGCTCCTGGCTGGTGGCTCGCACCTCCCTGGCGAAATTGGGCGTAAAAAATAGATGTTTCCAGACCTGTGTCCTTTCTGGGGCCAGATTCGGGCAAGGCACTCTCGCCTTAGGAGCAAAATTTAAAGGGGCGCCAAAACACTCAATCATCGAACTCATATTTTAATGCAATTTTTTTAAAAAAACCGAAATTAATGCAAAAAATTTTTATGATTTGATATTGAACAAAATATCAGACGTTTAAACAGAGACAAGATCTGACCAGTCATTTGCACGACCTTGCCTTACTCACCTCACCCTAATCTCGTCCCTGGTTCCAATAAACTTTATCTACAAAAGCGGGTGTATTATTTACCTCATGAGCCGTAGATTATTGATTTAATTTTTTAAAAAATATTGCATTAATATGTTATTTATTTTGATTACTGAATTTTTTGAGACCTCACCCCACCCCAACGTCAAATGTCACCCTACCCTTTGATGTTGCTGCAAATTGCCTAGAAGAGAATCGTCATTCAAAGCAGCCCTATTCCTTGAGCTGTCTGGTTACCTAAATTCGGTTTCCACATTCACAAACAGAAGTAACAGTTTCAATGCTTTGGATTGTTGAAAGGATCGTCAGTGCATACATATTAATTCTCAGCAATCCCAGCACTTTGGGAGGCCAAGGCCAGCAGATTGCTTGAGCTCAAGATTTGGAAACCAGCCTGCGTAGAAAACGTGGCAAAACCCCGCCTCTACAAAAAAAAACAAAAAACAAAAATTAGCCGGGCGTCGCCCGTAGTCCCAGCTACTCGGGAGGCTGAGGTGAGAGGATCCTTTGAGCCTGGAGGTCAAGGCTGCAATGAGCCATGATCCTGCCACTGCACTCTAGCCTGGGTGACAGAGTGAGATGCTGTATCAAAAAAAAAAAAAAAAATTGTGCCAAGCATCCAAATTAATTTTTTATATATATATATAGATATGGTTTTTTTTTCCGAGATGGAGTCTTGCTCTGTTGCCCAGGCTGGAGTGCAGTGGCGCAATCTCGGCTCACTGCAACCTCTGTCTCCCGGGTTCAAGTGATTCTCCTGCCTCGGCCTCCTGAGCAGCCGGGACTACAGGCACACACCACCATGCCCAGCTAATTTTTGTATTTTTAGTAGAGACGGGGTTTCACCATATTGGCCAGGCTGGTCTCGAACTCCTGACCTCGTGATCCACCTGCCTCGGCCTCCCAAAGTGCTGGGATTACAGGCGTGAGCCACCATGCCTGGCCAATTTAATGATTTTTTGAGGAACCACTCGGGTGAGGCCTTGTACCCTGTTACATTACTGATGTTCATATTTCTCCCTTTATTAATAAGTTGATTCAGAGCCCTGAGAACTCCAAGGAGGCAGACTTGGCATCTGGGATTAGCTTGGTTACTAACTGATCAAGTCACCTAACACACCTCTCCTTAGGTTTTTATTTGCAACTTTTTAAACTGTCTTATTTAGAAATTTTCAAACCTATATAACCGTAGAAAGGATGGTATAATGAACCCATCACCTTACTTCAACTACCGTTTGAATATGTCTTGTCTGAAATGCTTGGGACCAGAAGGGTTTTGAATTTCAGATTCATTTTGGGTTTTGGAATATTTGCATACACTTAATGAGATGTCTTGGGAGATCTTGGGGAGGGACCCAAGTCTAAACATGAAATTCAGTTATATTTCATATATACCTTACACACATAGTCTGAAGGTAATTTTATACAGCATTTTAAAATAATTCCGTGCATGAAGCAAAGGTTTTATTGCAGCTCATCATATGAGGCCAGGTGTGGGATTTTCATCTAGTGACATCATGTCAGTGCTAAAATATTTTGGATTTGGGAGTATTTCAGGTTCAGATTAGAGATGTTCAACCTGTGTTATCAAATCATGGCCAATCTTGTTTTATTCATACTACTACCCATTTTTCCTCTCACGGGATTATTTGGAGGAAAATCCCAGATATCATATTATTTGAACCATAAATATTTTAGTGTGCCTATCTAACAGACAAGGGCTTTCCAAAAAAAGATAACTACAATATTATTACCACACCTAAGAAGTATCTAGTCAGTGTTCAGATTTCTTTGACTCATGGATATTTCATTTATTTTTATATGTCACTTTAGCATAATTATTTACATTTTTTTGAATCATCATCAGAAGTTGCATATTGCAATTGTTTATATTATATATGTGTATATATACATATATAAAGCATACTTATATATGTGTGTATATACATATATGTATGTATTTTAAGATATACATACATATATAAGGCATACATTTATGTATATAGAAATATACAGGGCCAGGTGTGGTGGCTTACGCCTGTAATTCCAGCATTTTGGGAGGCTGAGGCAGGCGGATCACCTGAGGTCAGGAGTTCAACACCAGCCTGGCTAACATGGTGAAACCCCATTTTTTTTTTTTTTTTTTTTTTTTTGAGACAGAGTCTCGCTCTGTTGCCCAGGCTGGAGTGCAGTGGCCGGATCTCAGCTCACTGCAAGCTCCGCCTCCCAGGTTCACGCCATTCTCCTGCCTCAGCCTCCCGAGTAGCTGGGACTACAGGCGCCTGCCATCTCACCCGGCTAGTTTTTTGTATTTTTTAGTAGAGACGGGGTTTCACCGTGTTAGCCAGGATGGTCTCGATCTCCTGACATCGTGATCCACCCGTCTCGGCCTCCCAAAGTGCTGGGATTACAGGCTTGAGCCACCGCGCCCAGCCCCATTTCTACTAAAAATACAAAAAATTAGCCGGGCATGGTGGCACGCACCTGTAATCCCAGCTACTCGGGAGGCTGAGGCAGGAGAATCGCTTGAACCCAGGAGGCGGAGGTTGTAGGGAGCCAAGATCGTGCCATTGCACTCCAGCTTGGGCAACAAGAGCAAAACTCCATCTCAAAAAAAAGAAAAAGAAAAAGAAATATAGCATATAGAAATATACATACATGTATAAATATATGGAAATATACATACGTACACATGTATATTCATTTACTTATGTATTAACTAACTTTATAGGTTTCTCTCCCTCTCTTTTTTTTTCTTTGCAATATATTGCAAAGGCCAGGTGCAGTTGCTCATACCTGTAATCCCAGCACTTTGAGAGGCCAAGGCGGGCAGATCACCTGAGGTCAGGAGTTTGCAACCAGCCTGGCCAGCATGGGGAAAACTTGTCTCTATTAAAATACAAAAAATTAGCTGGGCATGGTGGTGTGCGCTTGTAATCCCAGCTACTTAGGAGGAGAATCGCTTGAACCCAGGAGGCAGAGGTTGCAGTGAGCAGAGATTGTGCCACTGCACTCCAGCCTGGGTGACAGAGCAAGATCCTATCTCAAAAAAAGAAAGAAAGAAAGAAACCACCCAGTTTGACTTGTGGAGTTTCCCACATCTAGGTTGCATCTCTGTGGTATTATTCAACATGTTCCCCTATTCACTCTATTTCCTGTAACTTGGTAGTTAGATCTAGAGACTCGATAGGATTCAAATTTGATTGTTCTGTCAGGAATACTTTATAGCTAGTATTGGGTACTTCTATTAGGCAGCACATAATGTCTGGTTGTTTCTCTTTTGGTAATGTTAGCAGCCATTAATGATAATTGCCGAGGTCTGTTTTTAATTGAGGGTTGATAAAACCGTGATAATCTAATTCTATCATTTGTTAATTCATTAAGATATTTCTCTAAATAGAAACTTCCCCTCATCAATCATATGGATATATGGGGAACAGTTCACACAGAAAAGGCATAATAAGTGCTTGATTCTTTTCATTCTTTTACCATTACTAAAGGAGTTGGTTCTGTTAGCATCCTTCAAAGGTGAAAAATGAACTTTTGTTTGTTTGTTGTCCAGTAATTCTAAATGTCATCCCTTCAAGGAACCATCGTATTTGGTTCTTTCCTTAGTTCAGGTGGATGATCCCATGATTTGTGTGTCATTATGTACTTGGAGCTTTCGGTCACCTGCTGGTTAATACGAAGTATATTGTCATTTTCTAGGTTCAGCTGGAAATCAATGATCCAAAAGTCATTTCACAAGAGGAAGCAGATAGTCCTTCAGATAGTGGACAGGGCAGCTGTGAAACAATTGGACCCTTGAGTGAAGGAGGTTTGTAATAGTAATTTTATTTTTAGGAATAGTATGCAGGAGCCTCAGTTGTAAGTAGATTGGATTAATTTCATTATTCTCTTGATTTATTACATTAATGCCCCATCCTTATTGTTTGTTTTATGATAAAAGCAAAATAACAGTGCTTGTACCTTTTTGAAACTATGTTATATTGTTGATTGTCTAATAGCTACCACATTGCCTGGTTAATTGCATCCATCCTATAATAAAAGGAATTTTAACACCTGCCAGAGGATTAGAACAACTTCACACATTGTAAATATACATAAAATTACATTTCCCAGTAAGAGACATTTTTCCCAGGGAAAATGTTTTTCAAAATATATTTTTAGATTTGCTTTGCTACAATCAGTTCTTAATAGTAGTTATATAATTTCACAATGTAATATATCACTTGTATAACTGAATATATTTTTGAGGAGTAGTGGGACTAGGAGGAAGATCAAATGATGGTATAATTAAAAGAAAATTGTTTCTTCCAGATTCAGATGAAGAGATATTTGTAAGTAAGAAGTTGAAAAACAGGAAGGTTCTACAAGACAGTGATTCCGAAACAGAGGACACAAATGCCTCTCCAGAGAAAACTACCTATGACAGTGCCGAGGAGGAAAATAAAGAGAATTTTTATGCTGGGAAAAATACAAAAGTCAAAAGGATTTACAAAACTCTGGCAGACAGTGATGAAAGTTACATGGAGAAGTCTTTGTATCAGGAAAATCTCGAAGCACAAGTGAAACCTTGCTTAGAGCTGAGTCTTCAGTCTGGAAACTCTACGGACTTTACCATTGACAGAAAGAGTTCCAAAAAGCACACAAATGATAAAGAAGGAACTGCAGGAAAAGCAAAAGTAAAATCGAAAAGAAGACTTGAGAAAGAGGAGAGAAAAATGGAAAAAATTAGACAGCTGAAAAAGAAGGAAACAAAAAACCAGGTACATTTTAAAGAATAATTTGCTATTGCTTGGGTAGGTTAACATTTTAGAAAAGGTTGCTGTTAGTACTTGAGGTTGTTTCTGCTTTCCAAATATTGCTTTGAATTGACTATTTTGTGTTGAGAATAATAGGGTATGTTATTTAAAACTAACTGGTCTTGGCCAGGTGCAGAGGTGCATACCTCTAATCCCAGCACTTTGGGAGGCTGAGGCCAGAGGGTCACTTAAGCCCAGGAGTTCAAGACCAGCCTAGGCAATAGAGTGAGATCCCGTCTCTACAAAAAACGTAAAAATTAGTTGGGTGTGGTGGCCGTAGTCCCAGCTGTAGTCTCAGCTACTTGAGAGGGTGAGGTGGGAGAATCACTGGAGCCCAGGAGGTCGAGGCTGCAATAAGCTGTAATTGTACCACTGCATTCCAGCGGGGATGACAGAGTGAGACCCTGTCTCAAAAACAAAACAAAACAAAACAAAAAAATAAAACTTATTGGTCTTATTCTATTTTGGGTATGCAGAGGACATTTCCAAATAAATGGGTTTCTTATTTTCTTTATGAGCACATGGAGTAATTCTTTGCTGTCTCTGAGCTGATGAATATTAACTGAAAGAAGGCTTTTTAATGCATCTGTCAGTCAGAAGTCTTGTTTGCTAACTAGAAAAACCATCCTCAGATTTATAAACTAGTTGCTTAACAAGTATTTGACTTTTCAAAAAAAATTTACTGCGTATTAAGTTAGTTTTAGACAGTTGCATAAAATCACAACTTGGACTTCAAAGGATAAGTGTGAGTTAGGAACCAGTGAGAATGTTCTAGATTTTATATGCTTGTCTGTTGATGAAACATGGGCTTTTTCTGGCCTGATCCAAATTGCCATATGATGTTGTGAAATATTGGATTTTTAAATGATTGGATTATGCTTTTTGTTTATGTATTATCTAGGAAGATGATGTAGAACAGCCATTTAATGACAGTGGCTGTCTTATTATGGATAAAGACCTTTTTGAAACTGGGTTGGAGGATGAAAATAACTCTCCATTGGAAGATGAAGAGTCAATAGAATCAATAAGAGCAGCTGTAAAAAACAAAGTAAAAAAGCACAAGGCAAGTAAAACATGATTGCAGTAAGAGTTAACCAACTGCCTCTGACCTTTGCTATATTTTTAATTTACTGTTGGAACCTTAATTTTTTCTTTTTTTAACTGAAGAAAAACGTGTCAATTGACTTAAGTTTTCAGCTGTTAATTTTGGAGACTTGCAGTACAAGTGATAGACGTGCTAACTTATTTGGAAACTAGTTCTTTGTTATTACCCTTTTAGGAATGCTGAAAAAAAAGACTAAGATACTTGACGGTGTAGTAAGATGCAGGTAAATAATAGGGAAGAGATGTAAATTTTGCAGTCCTATAGCCTTTGAGAAATGAACCCTATAGCGTTTCAGGAAGGGTATCAAAGAGAGGCATCAGTCAAAACATTGTTGTCCCGAGTATTTGGAAGCATAATTTTTCTTCCTAAGATTTTTTTTTTAGCTTCCTGCGAGTTATTATCCCTCTTTAGGGAAAGATGTAAGCAGAGGTAAAAGAAATAAGGGTCCAAACTCCATTTGAGGTATCTAATTTGTTTTCTAAGCATAATAGGATGCTGTGTGTTTAATAATTTCTATTCGATGATTATTGATTTATTAATGTAGCATGATGTGGTGTTGGACAACAAAAGTAGACTTCAACTAAATCATCCTCTTATTTGAATTTTGTTTTTGTCCTAATAATCAACATGCCATTTCTTTTAGAAAACGGAACCATCTTTGGAGAGTGAGGTCTATTCATTTGAGGAAGAAAGTGAGTTATCAAAAGGAACCACGAGGAAGGTGAGATAGAGCCCTGTATATTAGTCACATTGATCTCTTTACACAGGAGTTTATGGATTGCTTAGGAATAAATATTTTATTTTGTCTATCATATTTTTCTGTTACCCATCATATTGCTTTGTACATAGTAGGAACAAAATATAGATTGGATTGAACGAATTCTCTGAGACTCAAATGTATTCTCTAAGACTTTAAATGAATTCCTTGAGTTTACACTGCATTTGGCTTACTATTTCCTTTCCTCTTTTCTTGGAGAGAACAAACTCTTGAGGGATGAATATCTATCTTTCTGGATATTCATGTAATTAATGTAGTCTCACTTTTTGTTTTCTTGAAGGAAAGAAAGGCAGCCAAATTAAGTAAAGAAGCATTAAAACAACTGCATAGTGAGACTCAGCGCCTTATTCGAGGTAATGCAACCCAGTAAACTTTGAGGCAAAATCACAATGTTTCTTGGTAAGCTCAACTTGGATGTTGAGGACTTTTATTTTTTTAACACTTCTAATGTGAACTCAGGTTATAATATCAAGTTTAGAATTTATCTTGGTGAAAGGCCATTGTTCTAAAGCCCTTGGAACCATTAGTATAAACTGAAGAAATTTTCAGAATTGTAATGCGGGTAAGGAGGAAATTTAATGGTTGTCTGTGGACTGATTCTGTTAGGATTCTTTGGAGAGGTAGTAGTCCCTCTTTATTTGCAGTTTTGGTTACCTGTGGTCAGCCATGGTCCATGGAATTTAAAAAAAACATCCCTTTGTCCAGTGTATCACACTGTATACGTTACCTGCCTGTTAGTCAGTTAGTAGCCCTCTCAGTTATCAGATGAAAAAAACACTGCATGGTTTAGTACTATCTGCAGTTTCAGGCATCCACTGCAGGTGTTGGAATGTATCCCTGTGGATAAGCAGGGACTACTGTATATAAATTTTTAGGCCCCACAGAGATTCTGATTCAGTAGGTTTGAAATGGGATCCAAGAATCTGTATTTCTAAAAAACTTTCTGGATCATTTTGATTTCACATCTAGGTTTAAAAGCCATTGGTCTTCAGGGAACTCTTCTGTACTTAGCTCCTCTGCCTTTGTTAAAGGGGAGTTTTCTATTTCTAGTGATGGCGTTGGTTATTATGTTTGGTTAACTGAATATGAAGTGACATTTCAGAATATACAGTATATATATTTGCTTGTTTTATTCTGTTTTATAGAGTCTGCACTTAACCTTCCATATCATATGCCTGAGAATAAAACCATTCACGATTTCTTCAAACGTAAACCCCGGCCCACTTGCCAGGGAAATGCCATGGCACTATTGAAGTAAGAACACTCTTGTTATTATATTAAATTATTATTATTATTTTCATGAACATTTACTTTTGTAGCAAACATCTGGCATAAAAAGTTCAGATTTCTCACTCCCTTAAAAGTGATTTAACTGATGTATACTAAGGGATGAGAATGTTTCACATTTAGGATAATTTTCAACTCCAGCTCATTTTCTCTTCTCTAGGTCATCTAAATATCAGTCAAGCCATCACAAAGAAATCACAGACACTGCAAATACCACTGAAATGAACAGTTATCACCACAGTAAAAGTTCTGAGCAGACAACGGGTGTAGAAAATGAAGTGGAAATTAATGCACTCCCTGTGGTTTCAAAGGAAACCCAGATCATTACTGGATCAGATGAGTCTTCCGGGAAGGATTTGGTAAAAAATGAAGAGCTAGAAATTCAGGAGAAACAGAAGCAGAGTGACATTAGACCTTCACCTGGGGACAGCTCGGTGGTGCAACAGGAATCCAACTTCCTTGGGAACAATCACAGTGAGGAATGTCAGGTTGGAGGGCTTGTAGCATTTGGACCTCATGCCCTGGAGGGTGAAGACCCCCAAAATCCAGAAGAAACAGATGAGAAAGTGGAAGAGCCTGGGCAGCAAAATAAATCATCAGCAGTTGTGCCACCTGAAAAAGTGAGAAGGTTTACTCTGGATAGACTTAAGCAACTGGGAGTAGATGTTTCCATTAAACCACGGCTAGGTGCTGATGAAGATTCCTTTGTGATACTTGATGAACCTGAAACCAACAGAGGTAATCCTTTAAACTGTGGGGAGTCTCCCTGGTGTGATTATCCTGGTAGCTTTTGATTATTGACCACTGTTGAGGAGAGAGAACATAGGAGAAACCAATAACCACATGTGATCTTATCCTGCAGTTGTTCCAGATATGGGCAGAATCCCTTTTAGAGAAATTTGGCAGGGTATCAGAATGATCTAAGCCATGTTTAAAATGGAAGTCTGTTGGCCAGGTGTAGTGGCTAACGCCTGTAATCCCAGCACTTTGGGAGGCTAAGGCGGGCAGATCACGAGGTCAGGAGTTTGAGACCAGCCTGGCCAATATAGTGAAACCTGTCTGTACTAAAAATACAAAAATTAGCCCGGCATGGTGGCATGCATCTGTAGTCCTAGCTACTTGGGAGGCTGGGGCAGGAGAATTACTTGAACCCGGGAGGCAGAGGTTGCAGTGAGCCGAGACTGCACCATTGCACTCCAACCTGGGTGACAGAGCGAGACTCTGTCTCAAAAAAAAAAAAAAAAAGCTTGTTGATAGTTAATATAAAAAGGAGGTACATTGCTATTGTGTTATGGTATTTAGGAATTTATTATTTCTGCCTTTCCAATCTGAAATTAAGTTTTTTCTATAATCCTGAGTCAAATCTTTTTTTTTTTCCTTTTTTTTTTTTGAGACGGAGTCTCGCTCTGTCGCCCAGGCTGGAGTGCAGTGGTGCGATCTTGGCTCACTGCAAGCTTCGCCTCCTAGGTTCACACTACTCTCCTGCCTCAGCCTCCCTACTAGCTGGGACTACAGGCGCCCGCCACTACGCCCAGCTAATTTTCTGTATTTTTTAGTAGAGATGGGGTTTCCACTGTGTTAGCCAGGATGGTCTCGATCTCCTGACCTCATGATCTGCCCGCCTCGGCCTCCCAGAGTGCTGGGATTACAGGCGTGAGCCACCGCGCCTGGCCTGAGTCAAATCTTAAGACATTGATGAAAACATTGTTTAATTTTTTACTGCTAAAGAGAAACATTTTGGTTCACTTAAATTATCTGTGAAACTGAATTTCTTTTGTTTTCACTCATTCAACGAATATTAGAGTATCTACTATGAGTAAGTTGCTATGGGGCATACCAAGATAAATCTGATATTTAAGGTATACTTAAGATGCTTTTACTCTAATGGGGGAGATAAGAAGTATGCAAATAAGAAGTACAAAGGAGAAAATGGTAAATGATGTCTTTGATAATGAATATGTCATTGATAATTGGAAAATAAATAACATGAAAAAGGAAAAGTATTATTTTCTTAAAGAACATTTAGAATAAAATACTGTAGGAATTCAGAGAGGGATAAATTTCTTCCAATGAATGGTTAGAGGACAGCTTGAAGAATAGGTGGATGTAATTACTTGTTCACTGCCTTCCCTTTATACTGTGAGTTGGGATCTCCTGCCTTGTTCCCTACTCTATCCCTAGTGCTTCCTCAGTGGATGACACATTGTAGGCACTTGTATTTATCAAATGAATGAATGATCTCTCAACACTGAACTCAAGTATTACCACATTGAATACATTTCCTGACCCTTAGATAGAGTTGGATGCTCCCCACTCTGCCTTGAGGCAGTATGGCATGGTGGTTAAGAGCTTAGACTTTGTGGCCAGACGCGGTGGCTTACACCTGTAATCCCAGCACTTTGGGAGGCTGAGGCGGGTGGATCGCGAGGTCGGGAGATCGAGACCATCCTGGCTAACACAGTGAAACCCCGTCTCTACTAAAAATACAAAAAATTAGCCGGGCGCGGTGGCGGGCGCCTGTAGTCCCAGCTACTCAGGAGGCTGAGGCAGGAGAATGGCGTGAACCCGGGAGGCCAAGTTTGCAGTGAGCTGAGATCGCACCACTGCACTCCAGCCTGGGCGATAGAGTGAGACTCCGTCTCAAAAAAAAAAAAGAGCTTAGACTTTGTAGCAAGACCAGGATTTGAATCTGGACTATCATAGTAATTGTTTAACATTGTATATGCCATTTGACCTCTTCAAGCATCTTTTTTTTAAAAAAGAGAAGAAAACCAGGCACAGTGGTGTGCACCTGTAGTTCCAGCTACTGGGGAGGCTGAGGCACAAGAGGGTCACTTGAGCCCAGGAGTTTAAGGCCATCCTGGGCAGCATATGAAATCCCGTCTCAAAAAAAAAGAAAAAATAAAGAAAGAAAAAAGCACTTTATGGCTTGTGGGCTATGGTGAAGATGTGTTGAAATAATGCATGCAAATGGATAGTTTAAAGAAGCACTCAAAAAGTTGTTGCTGCTTCTACTATTATTAGTGAAATGGTTCACATCAAGACTTTTTTTTTTTGAGATGGACTTTCACTTACTCTTGTCACCCAGACTGGAGTGCAATGCTGCGATCTCAGCTCACTGCAGCCTCTGCCTCCTGGGTTCAAGCAATTCTCCTGCCTCAGCCTCTCAAGTAGCTGGGATTACAGGTGCCCGCCACCACACCCAGCTAATTTTTGTATTTTTAGTAGAGATGGGGGTTTCACCATGTTGGCCAGGCTAGTCTTGAACTCCTGACCTTAGGTGATCTGCCTGCCTTGACCTCCCAAAGTGCTGGGATTACAGGTGTGAGCCACTACACTCGATCAAGACTCTTTCATTAAACCGGGCACAGTCAGTGGCTTATGCCTGTAATTCTAGCACTTTAGGAGGCGGAGGTAGGAGGATTGTGTGAGCCTGGGGGGTCAAAGCTGCAGTGAGTTGTGAGCTGAAATTGCACTACTGCACTCTAGTCTGGGAGACAGAACGAGACCCTGTCTCATAAAAACACACACACAGACACACACAAAAAATTACCTTTCATTAAACAGCTTATTGTTGGCAGGTGTTATGTCAGCCACTATATCTGGTGTGTAAAATATGCTCAGTGAGTCTGTTAATTGAATGAGTTGACTTTGGAGATGGAGAGGATAGAAAGAGCACCTTGTCTCATAAAAAAAAAAAACACACACACACACACACACAAAAAGATTCTCTTTCATTAAACAGCTTATTGTTGGTAGGTACTATGTCAGCCACTGTATCTGGTATGTAAAATATGCTCAGTGAGTTTGATAACTGAATGGGTTGACTTTGGAGATGAGGAGAAGGATAGAAAGAGCTCTGCATGGTAGTGCGTATTGGGAAGATGTGAAAGTCAGTTTGACCAGGGCTGGAGGTTGAGGTGGCAGAGGTGTGTAACAGAACTAGCACAGCTCCATTAGCAAAGAAGCATGAGAATAAGCTGTTGTCTGGAACACTGAGGGAAAGTTTCTGTTCTATGGGACTAAAAGTTACCTAAACAGTCCTAGACTGATAGGAAAGGGAGAAACGTTTTTTGAGTACCAACTATATTAGACACTGGTACATTCTTTGTTAGTTGTCTTTCTTAATTTTCATAGCGCAAGGTATTATTTTGCAAAATGAAGAGACTGAGGCTCAGAGAGGTTAGGTAATTTTTCCAGCATTATACTTGGCTTATAAAGGGACCTACATAGTGGCTGGCATATGGTGAGCACTTACTTTTTAACTTAGAACATGTTTTCCTTTAGAAATAATTGACGTGAAATTCGGGTTTCCAGACCAGCCATAATATACATGAAGTTAGAATCAACATTCATTCATTCATGCAATAAATTGTATTTAGCACTGTGTTTGGTGCTGTGTATACACGTAAAACACTCCCTGCTCTTAAATAAATTAAAATATAATAGGAGTGATAGGCAGGCAAACAGACCATTACAATACTGGATGGTAAGTGCTGCAATCAAGGTATGTAATTGAGGGTGCATTGGGAACCTAGAGGAAGGGTACCTTACTTGGAGCCTAGAAGTCAAGGAAGTTTCTGAAAGGAGCTCAGTAGAGATACCAAGGCAGAGAGGTGAGGGAGGACTATTTTGGTGGAGGGGTTGGACCTGCAGATGTCAGAGACAATAAAAAGCACAGGATGTTCTACCTAGCTGAAGTGAAGATAGCAAGGACATTGGTGATCATTGCCCAGATCATTCAGGGTTTTTATGCCATGCTAGGAGCTTGGACTTTAGCTCTTTGTAAGTAGAGGACCATTGAAACGTTTTCAGCAAAGGAAATGTTCAATCAGATACTCACTTTAGGAAGTTAAATCTGGTACCTGGTGTGGTGGATGCATTGGAAGGGGTTAAGAGTAAAAACAGTGGGAACAGCTCAGTTTCCTTACCTCATATAGGATAAGGTTTCCATGAAAAAATGCATGTAAATTTAAATTTTGTGATGTCAGAAATACATTACTTCTGTTGCTTGCAATAGCATATGGAATAATCCCTGCCTCTAATTCTACTTTCTGGACAAGAGTAATGTGAATGAGAACAGTTCTCATGCTGACTGCTATTTTAAGTCCCAGGTAATCTTCCCACCCAACCATTTCTCTTGCTCTAATGGCATCCATAATAACCTGCCTATTTCTGTTCCCTTTTCCCTGCCACTACCTGTTGCTTTTAGCTTTACTGAACCACTGCAAAATAGGAGGCAGACTTAAAGCTTGTCTCTCTACTCTTTTGTTTGCAATGTAAACATAGCATCCTTTAGAGTTGGGTTTTTGCTGCTAATAATGTTGGGGGCTCAGGATAAAAAGGTTTCCTTCATTTTTCTCTTTTTCTAGTAAGACCATCTAGGGAAAAAAACCACACATCTAGATGCTAGTCACAAAAATACTGAAGTATGATTTGAGTACATTTTAGAAAATTAACCAAAGTTTCATGCCTAAAGTCCCAGCACTTTGGGAGACTAAGGTGGGAAGATCGCTTTGAGGCCAGGCGTTTGAGAACAGCTTGGGCGACGTAGCGAGTTCCTGTCTTTACAAAAATAAAAAACCCAGATGTGGTGGCATGCACCTGTAGTCCTAGCTACTTGGGAGGGTGAGGTAGAAGGAATGCTTAAACCCAGGAGGTCAAGGTTGCAGTGAGCTGTGATCGCACACCACTGCACTCCAGCCTGAGCAACAGAGCAAGACCCTGTCTCTAAAAAGAAGAATGAAAAGTGGCCGGGCACAGTGGCTCACACCTGTAACCCTAGCACTTTGGGAGGCTGAGGAGGGTGGATCACTTCAGTCCAGGGGTTCAAGACCAGCCTGGACAACACAGCAAAACCCATCTCTACAAAAAATACAAAAATTGGCCAGGTGCAGTGGCTCACTCCTATAATCCCAGCACTTTGGGAGGCCGAGGTGGGCGGATCATCTGAGGTCAGGAGTTCAAGACCA
Source organism: Theropithecus gelada (assembly GCF_003255815.1). NCBI lineage: Eukaryota > Metazoa > Chordata > Mammalia > Primates > Cercopithecidae > Theropithecus > Theropithecus gelada. Next base: position 63,422,226 of record NC_037668.1, on the reverse strand, counting down.
GCCAGGCCAACATGGCGAAACCCCATCTGTACTAAAAATAAAAATAAAAAATTAGCTGGGTGTTGTGATGCACGCCTGTAATCCTAGCTTCTAGAGAGGCTGAGGCAGGAGAATTGGTTGAACCCAGGAGATGGAGGTTACAGTGAGCTGAGATCGTGCCACTGCACTTTGGCCTGGGCAACAGAGTGAGACTCCGTCTCAAAAAAAAAAAAAAAAAAAAAAGTTAGCTAGGGGTGGTGGTACATGCCTATAGTCCTGGCTACTCTCAGGAGGTTGAGGTGAGAGGATCACCTCTAAGCTTGGAGAGATTGAGGCTACAGTGAGAGCCAAGGTTGCACCACTGCACTCCAGCCTGGGCGACAGAACAAGACTCCATTTAAAAATAAACGATTTTATCATGGATGAGAAGGCCACCTGAAAATATCCAGTGTGCATCAACTCCAAAGGAACTTTCTCCTTGTAACTGCCAGCTATCATCACAGATTCCATTACGATATGAAGTGTTAAGCAGAGAGTTAACAGCTGGCTGAGGGAGAAAGAAGGAAATTCTAAGATATTGCAGTGGGGAAGAGGGGTAAATTTATATCACTGTTGGATTGCTAAACTTTGTATACAAGTTGAGCATGTGGTACTGGGGCTACAATATTTCCTTTCTCATTGTACCAATTGTACTAGTGTAACAGTTTTCACCAAAAAACTTATTACTGTCGTGCTGCTTAATTGTATCACTGACTGGATTGTCATTTTATTTTCCCTTCTTTAAAAAAATTGACCTTGCCGAGACGGGTGGATCACGAGGTCAGGAGATTGAGACCATCCTGGCTAACACGGTGAAACCCCGTCTCTACTAAAAAATACAAAAAACTAGCCGGGCGAGGTGGCGGGCGCCTGTAGTCCCAGCTACTCGGNAAAAAAAAAAAAAAAAAAAAAAAAATTTGACCTTGCCTATATTTGGTAAGATTGCCAATAATGAAACGTTCAAAATAGGGAATTTGATCCCAGCACTTTGGGAGGCCAAGGTGGGCTGATCATTTGAGGTCAGGAGTTTGAGACCAGCCTGGCTAACACAGTGAAACCCCGTCTCTACTAAAAATACAAAAAATTAGCCGGGCATGGTGGCGGGCACCTGTAGTCCCAGCTACTCGGGAAGTTGAGGCAGGAGAATGGCGTGAACCTGGGAGGCGGAGCTTTCTGTGAGCTGAGATTGCGCCACTGCACTCCAGCCTGGGCAACAGAGCTAGACTCCATCTCAAAAAAAAAAAAAAAAAAAAGTCAAATTAGCCAGTCTGCTGGCACAGGCCTACAGTCACAGCCTCTCCAGAGGCTGAGGCAGGAGGATCTATTGAGCCCAGGGGTCAAGGCTGCAGTGAGCTGTGATGGTGCTACTGCACCCCGGCCTGAGTAACATAACAAGGCCCTGTCTCAAAAAAAATTTTTAAAAATAAAAAAGCAAGAGCCATTTTTAGCTTGTGGATAATACAAAAACAGGCTACCAGCTAGAATTTGGCCTGTGAGCTACAGCTTGCTGACCCTTGTTATAGAAGCTGAGCTCAGACAACAAAAACGAAACTTTTCGGCTATTATGAAGTAACAGAGACTGGATTTGCCTTCCTGCCTTAAACAACTAAAAGGTCAGACAAAATATATGAAGTAAATTTTTCAGGCATTTAACAGGCAAAATAGAACAGTAAGCTCTGAGAGAAGAGAAACAAATGAGGTGAGTCCTATCATTGCCCCAGCTTACCTTCTGGAGAGTTTCCAGGCCACAACGCATACAGAGTGAACCTAAGTGGAGCCTGGCAATCTCCCAAAGTTGAGGAGATCACACCACTGCATTCCAGACTGGGAGACGGCGAGACTCCGTCTCCAAAAAAAAAAAAAAAATTAGCTGGGCATGGTGGTGCTCATCTGTAATCTCAGCTACTCAAGAGACTGAGGTAGGAGAATCACTTGAACCCAGGAGATGGAGGTTGCAGTGAGCTGAGATTGCATCGTTGCATTCCAGCCTGGGCAATAGAGTGAGACTCCGTCTCAAAACAAAAACAAAAAACAGCAATAACAAATAGGGAATTTTAAAAAGACGGAAACTCATGAAAAATTTAGCCCTTGAATAGATGAGATTATAATCTTTTTTCCTACCAGTTTAATACTTTTAGAGAATTTTTAAAGAATGTTCAAAAGAATTGCACATATTTAGAAATTTCAGGTATACATTTCTGTCTGATTTTTTAAAGTCTGATTTTTGAAACGTTGAGGAAGAATAGTTGTGGCAGTCCATTAGTTTGGGTTAGGTTGTATGAATTTGACTCAGGAGTTAATAGCAAGGGGTTTTTCGTTTCTCTGTGTGTGGTTTTCCTCATCATTGTTGAGCTAAAAAAAACTTAGCTTATAAGTCTTAAAGGAAAGAGTTTTGAACATGGCAAACTGACACACTGGTTGGCGTTTGGGTTTAGAACTGGAAGCCTTGAAGCAGCGTTTCTGGAAGCATGCTAATCCAGCAGCCAAACCCAGGGCTGGTCACACAGTGAATGTGAACGTCATAGTGAAAGACGTGGGCACTGATGGAAAGGAAGAGCTAAAAGCAGATGTGGTACCTGTGACTTTAGCACCTAAGAAGTTGGATGGAGCAAGCCACACAAAACCAGGTATTTGAGCCCACAGGTTTTGTTTTTTGCTTTTTGCTTTGTATTCTAACAGATCTTCAAGGCTATTGAAAACCTTATAATGAAAAGTCGTAGAATCTTTTTCCTTGGAGACTTTGGACAGCAGTATCTCTGGCATGATTCACGTGTAGCACACCTAGAGGTGTGGGGTGGACAAGCTGGCTTTATTTTTTAAAAATTATCATTTGTCTTATTATAAAAAACAAATACCCATTATAGAAAAATATATAGAATAAATGAAAAATTTAATCTTCTATCAGAGACAGGTTCTATAACCATATTGTGTATCCTTTTAAACTCTCTTCTTTGCACATATGTATATGTATTTAAACAAAAACAGGGCCAGGTGCAGTGGCACAGGCCTGTAATCCAAGCACTTTGGAAGGCCAAGGCAGAAGGATCTCTTGAGCTCTGGAGTTGGAGACCAGCCTGGGCAACATAGTGAGCCCTAATCTCTACCAAAAAAAAAAATTATCCAGGCATGGTGGCATGCACCGTGGCCCCATATACTTGGGAGGCTGAGACAGGAAGATCATTTGAGCCAGGAGGTTGAGGTTGCAATGAGTCATGATTGTGGCACTGCACTCCAGCCTAGGCGAGAGAGTGAGACCCTGTCTCAAAACAAAACAACCCACCTAATAATGTGATCATAACATGCATTCTGCTTTGTGTTTTAGAAATGTATTAAGGACAGCTCTCACCGCCACCCCCCCCCTTGAAATCACAAGTAATATATCACTTGGAAAACAGTTTTAAACACTGAAAAAAGCTATCAAATGAAAAATTAGTCTTCCCAAAGATAACTATTAACAATTTCTTCTATGTCCTTATAGGAGTATTTTTATCCATATACCATTTTTTGTGAATGTGTGTGACATTGAACATTTACTCCCTGTCAGGCATTGCTCTAGGTTCTTTATATGTTTTATCTCATTTAATCCTTACAACCCTATGAGGTAAATAACATTAGTATCCTTATTTTGCATGTGAAGAAACTGATATGCAGAGCACTTAAGCCACTTGCTCAAGTTCACATAGCTAATAAATGGTAAGACCAGTGGTCTAATCCAGACCACCTAACTCCAGAGCTCAGGATCTACTTTATATTGCTTTTGAGGCTTTTTTAAAAAATTTTAATAAAGAGTCTTGCACTGTTGCCCTGGCTGGAGTGCAGTGGCACGATCTTAGCTCGCTGTAACCTCCACCTCCTGGGTTGAAGCAATTCTCCTGCCTCAGCCTCCCGAATAGCTGGGATTACAGGTTCCCACCACCACGCCTAGCTAATTTTTGTATTGTTAGTAGAGATGGGGTTTCACTATGTTGGCCAGGCTGGTCTCGAACTTCTGACCTCGTGATTCACCCGCCTTGGCCCCCCAAAGTGCTGGGATTACAGGCATGAGCCACTGCGCCCGGCCTTGAGGCTTTTTTTAAAATGACTGCATAATATTCCATTGAATGAATACAACATGACTCATTAAACCATACTCTTATTGACTGATGTCTTGTTTGTTCCAGTTGTTGCTGTTGCATACAGTGTTATATTATAGTGCCAGATATATAGTGGTATATTAGATGCAAAATTCCTTGCAGTGGAATTGTCATGATATATATCACATTTTGATATATATCATCCAGTTGTCTTTCAGAATGGTTGTACCACTCTGAATCACAGTGTATGAGTTCCTGTTTCCTCTCAATAATAGGTATTATCAAACCTCCTAATTTTTGCCAAACTAACATGTTGAAAATGTATCTCATTATTTTGATTTGTAGCTCTTTAATTAGAAGTGAGGTTAAGCATTACTTTTAATTTGTTTATTAACAATGTATTTTTATTTTTCTGTGAACTGGCAGTTCATATCATTAGCTCATTTTACTTTTGAGTTGTTTCTCTTTTTTTCTTTCTTTTTTTTTTGAGATGGAGTCTCGCTCTGTTGCCCAGGCTGGAGTGCAGTGGTGTGATCTCGGCTCACTGCAAGCTCCACCTCCCGGGTTCACTCCATTCTCCTGCCTCAGCCTCCTGAGTAGCTGGGACTACAGGTGCCCGCCACCATGCGTGGCTAATTTTTTGTATTTTTATTGGAGATGGGGTTTCACTGTGTTAGCCAGAATGGTCTTGATCTCCTGACCTTGTGATCCACCCGCCTCAGCTTCCCAAAGTGCTGGGATTACAGGAGTGAGCCACCATGCATGGCCTATTTTTCTTTAATATAGGTAAATTTATCAATGTTTTTCTTCATGGCTTTTGAGCCACAGACTTTTGAAGCTCTACTCCCTACCCCTCTTTTCTCTCTTTTGAACAATTATTTTATAATCCCTGAGGAGTATACTATCCAGGGTGCAGAAATTCTCTTCGATACTTCAATTAATAATAATACTCTTGTGTTCAAATAACAAAAAGGCCCAGAAATACTAGAGTCTCAGATTTTCCTTTTGGGATGTGACTAGAATACTTCTGGAGTTACCTGAAATGCATACCTAATTATTGTATTACGTCTAAAGCATTTCTACATATTTCTGTTCAGGTGAAAAGCTTCAGGTGTTAAAAGCTAAACTGCAAGAGGCAATGAAACTCCGAAGGTTTGAGGAGCGCCAGAAGCGCCAAGCACTGTTTAAATTAGATAATGAGGATGGATTTGAGGAAGAGGAGGAGGAAGAGGAAGAAATGACAGATGAGTCTGAGGAAGATGGAGAAGAGGAGGCAGTGAAAGAAGAGGAAGAAGAGGAAGAACTAGAGGAAGAGGAGGAGAAAGAAGAGGAAGAAGATGGAAATCAGGAGGTTTCTGGCAATTATGTTGTTTTATTACCTTGTCATGGTGAATATGAGAGAAAAAGTCAGACTTATATAAAAGCATAATAAGCATGTTCAATTGTATAAGAGGTTTTAAGGGCATGGTAAGGGTAACTACCCCACATATCCCTAAATCTTAGTATCTTCAGTTCTGTCAGTACCACTGAATATCCGTAGATCATCATTATGTATCTGAATACAGATATTCAGTGGTACTGACAGAATACCGTTGCCTGGGCTTCCACCTGTTTGTTTATATATTTTAATATATTAATGCTAATATTAAAAATGGCTTTGTATTTGTAGGAAATTTTATGTTTGTTGTTTATTTAGGTTTCTCTATCAGATTAAAAAGCAGTCCTAACCTTGGCTAGATCGAGGTCTGGAGTAAATTCTCAGGGAGGCAGAGACCTTTCTGAGTTATTTTCATTTTTTGTTGAAGAAGGCATTTGTAGAGGGGCCTCTTGCCCTTGTTCCATAGTATTGTTTTCTGCCTAGGGAAAACAGGTGATGATACGATTGTTAAGTATTAAAAAGCTTTCCTTTTTGGGCCGGGCAGGGTGGCTCATGCCTGTAATCCTAGCACTTTGGGAGGCTGAGGTGGGCGGATCACCTGAGGTCAGGAGTTTGAGAACAGCCTAGCCAACATTGTAAAAATCCATCCCTACTAAAAATACAAAGATTAGCTGTGTGTGGTGGCACACCTGTAATCCCAGCTACTCAGGCAGGAGAATTGCTTGAACTCGGGCAGTAGAGGTTGCAGTGAGCCAAGATTGCGCCACTATACTCTAGCCTGAGTGACAGAGTGAGACTCCATCTCAAAAAAAGAAAAGAAAAAAGCTTTCCTTTTTGTATGCTGGGATCACTTATTTTATTTTATTTATTTAAAGTTTTTTGAGATGAGGGTCTCACTATGTTGACCAGACTGGTCTCGAACTCCTGGCTTCAAGTGATCCTCCCATCATTGTGGCCTCCCAAGGTGCTGGGATTACAGGCATGAGCCACCACGCCCAGAAACTTGAGTTAATATTTAGTTTTGGGTAAAGGAGAAAGAAAACAATGGCTGAGCTATATAGACTGTCTCAGTCTGTGCTTGGTTTGAGATCAGTAGTCATCCTGCAATCTTAGAGTGATTAATTAACCTCTTATTGCCTCAGTAAAATGATAATCCAGTCGTCCTTTATAATCTTAGCAATTTTGGGAGGGTAAAGGATAAAAAAAATACAAAAAAGTTCTAGAAGTGTCAGGGAAAATTATGTTGATAATGGTCATATGGAACTTCCTTCAAGTTTGCCTTTTTGAATTTAAGATGTTATCAGTGACCAATCAGCCATATTTCAAGCTAACATTGTATTTGCTTTTAAAGTTTTTGACTTGTATTATTTTGTTTTGTGGTGGCATGATTGGTAAAGACTGCAGAATTCCTTCTTAGTAGTGAAGAAATAGAAACCAAAGATGAAAAAGAAATGGATAAAGAAAATAATGATGGCAGTAGTGAAATTGGCAAGGCAGTTGGCTTTCTCTCTGTTCCCAAGTCTCTCTCATCAGATTCTACTTTACTTCTATTTAAGGACAGCTCTTCCAAGATGGGGTAAGTGATTCTCTCTAAGAAAATTTAAAATTGCCTTGTATTTGCCCCTCCTGTAAAAACTAGGAACAGATACTGAACCAATTTACTTTCTTATTTTACAGTTACTTTCCTATTGAAGAAAAATCAGAAACAGATGAAAACTCAGGCAAACAGCCTAGCAAACTGGGTAAGTAGTGATTCTTGTGCAGAACTTGACATTTCTTTTGTTCCTCAGCTTTGATATTTAAGGACTGCAGTACTGTAAGTTCCCATTTTTTAAAATCTGGTCACTTCCCAGTTTCATATGTGGCAATGAAAGGGGTTTATGAATTAGAATATTTTTCTTGGTCTATTTTTTGAAAACTTACTTGCAGTTTATTTATAGTAGACGGTGGCACATAATGGCCTTAGTGAATGTGTGTTGATTGAGTGAGCAATGAAATATTTCTATATGTAGATCAAAGGAAGATGTATAATTGATTGGATAGGCTGGGCGCGGTGGCTCATGCCTGTAATCTCAGCACTTTGGGAGGCTGAGGTGGGCGGATCACGAGGTCAGGAGATTAAGACCATCCTGGCTAACACGGTGAAACCCCATCTCTACTAAAAATACAAAAAATTAGCCAGGCATGGTGGTAGGCGCCTGTAGTCCCCAGCTACTTGGGAGACTGAGGCAGGAGAATGGCGTGAACCCAGGAGGCAGAGCTTGCAGTGATACGAGATCGCGCTACTGCACTCCAGCCTGGGCAACAGCGAGACTCCGTCTCAAAAAAAAAAAAAAAAAAATAATAATAATAATAATAATTAATTGGATAATGAAGAGTGTGATCATAGGCATTAGGAAGGATAAGAGAAAGAAGAGAACTTTCTGCTGGGCGCAGTGGCTCACACCTGTAATCCCAGCACTTTGGGAGGCTGAGGCAGGCGGATCATGAGTCAGGAGATCGAGACCAGCCTGGCTAACATGGTGAAACCCTGTCTCTACTAAAAATACAAAAAATTAGCCGGGTGTGGTGGCATGCGCCTGTAGTCCCAGCTACTTGGGAGGCTGAGGCAGGAGAATCGCTTGAACCCAGGAGGCAGAGGTTGCAGTGAGCCGAATTCGCGCCACTGCACTCCATCTGGGGCGACCGAGTGAGACTCCATCTCAAAAAAAAAAAAAAGAACTTTCAAGTGTCACTTAGCTCAGAGTAATAAGCCCTGATTATATAATGCTATCTTAGTACTGTAATTTACCTTTAACTTAATGTTTTGGAACATATAACTTGAGGGGTTTGCCTATGAATTTTATCTGACAGTTTCATCCTCAACTCTTTTTCCTAAACAAATCCACCTTATTTCTGTAATCATGGACTTAAAAGGTGTTTCTCTTTCTTTAGATGAGGATGATTCATGTTCATTGCTAACGAAGGAGAGCAGCCACAATAGCAGCTTTGAGCTGATTGGCTCCACGATTCCATCCTATCAGCCTTGCAACAGACAAACAGGCCGTGGGACCAGTTTTTTCCCTACAGCAGGAGGATTCAGATCTCCTTCCCCTGGGCTATTTCGAGGCAGTTTGGTCAGCTCAGCTTCTAAGGTAAGATGGTAATGGTTTTTCTAATCTCCTCCTCTCTTTGCTTCCCACATTGCTAAATAAAGTTTGTCCCAGCCAACCAACTCCCACCACTTTGGTACTGAGCTTATGTGTGTTCAGTTTAAAAAATCCACCCCCTTTGTGTATTAAAAACAAGCTTCATCCAGTATTCTTACTTTCTTGGAGGTATTTTTCTTTATGCTTCTCATGGCTGTGTATTGTCCTCCTCAATTGCAGTTTCCTGAGAGTAGCTTAAATATTGCAAATAGCAACTTCTGTTGTTGTCATGACAATGAATGACACTTGTAAAATGTTTTGTTATTGTTTGTTTTTGTTTGGGTGCCAGAGTTCAGGGAAACTGTCTGAGCCTTCACTTCCCATAGAGGATTCCCAGGATCTGTATAACGCCTCCCCAGAGCCTAAGACACTTTTCCTAGGAGCAGGAGACTTCCAGTTCTGTTTAGAAGATGACACTCAGAGCCAACTGTTGGATGCAGATGGGTAGGTAGTTTTGTGTTTCTGTGGGCGGGAATGGTTCTGGGTACTGCTTAATTTTGTTTAAAAATAAGTAAGCTTCTGTCACTCCATCTGTGCTTTCTCTTCTGAGAAAGAGAAGGTGTACAGACCATTAGTATTACATTCTATAAGTTTGAACAAAGTCTGTCCAGAAAATAAACATAAATAGCTCTTGCTAACATTCTGGTCCTTCAATTTCTGTCTTACTTGAAATGCATAGGTCTTGTATTGTAAGGTCATCAAATTTCCCTGTATCCATCCTGCTATGTTATTATTGTTGGGTAAGGCTGAGAATTCACAGACTGGTGGCACATTACAGGACATAATGCCAAGCCCTGCTCTAACATCATCTGAAGCTAAAAGTTATCCTTTACACTTTACCTTCTGAGTAACATTTTATTCTTTCACAAAACTTTTCCCTCCCTCTTTAGATTAACACAAGCCTAAAGTTTGAATCTTTTGCTTTCTGGTTTGAGATTCAGCTTTTAACTGGTGTTGGAAATGAATTCAGAGGTTTTTCACCCCCTACTTTGCCATTTCTCTGAGGAATTTTTTACACTATTCGTTGTGCTCATTGGCTCTTAGGTTCTTAAATGTTAGAAACCACAGGGATCAGTACCAAGCTTTGAAGACTCGATTGCCATTGGCCAGTATGGATGAGAATGCCATGGATGCCAACATGGATGAGCTGTTGGATTTGTGTACTGGAAAGTTTACATCTCAGACTGAAAAACATCTACCCAAGAAGAGTGACAAGAAAGAGAACATGGAGGAACTTCTGAACCTTTGTTCAGGAAAATTCACTTCTCAGGGTAAATATCCAACAGAGAGCATCAGGCTTACCACACCCAAGTATCAGTGTCCTTGAAAAGAATTCCCTGGGCGGGTGGGGTGGCTCACGCCTGTAATCCTAGAACTTTGGGAGGCTGAGTTGGATGGATCGCTTGAGCTCAGAAGTTTGAGACCAGCCTGGGCAACATGGCAAATCCCCATCTGTACGGGAAAAAAAAAAAAATTAGCTACGCATGGTGGCACGTGCCTGTGGTCCTAGCTACTTAGGAGGATCTCTTGAGCCTGGGAGGTTAAGGTTGCAGTGAGCCGAGATCACACCACTGCACTCCAGCCTGGGTGGCAGAGACCCTGCCTAAAAATAGAAAAAAAGAAAGAAAGAAAAGAAGCCCCTTAACCTCAGGTGAAAAGTTCACAGAAAACAGGACTGTGATGGAATCTATATAAATTGAATTCACTGCTTAGTGCCCTGACATTTAGAAATTTTACTTTCTTAGAGTGGTAAAGTATCAACTTAAGACTACTTTAGGCCATACACGGTGGCTCATGCCTGTAATCCCAGCACTTTGGGAGGCCAAGGCGGGTGGATTGCCTGAACTCAGGAGTTTGCGACCAGCCTGGGTAGCAAGGTGAAACCCTGTCTCTACTAAAATACAAAAAATTATCTGGGCGCAGTGGCCCATGCCTGTAATCCCAGCTACTTGGGAGGCTGAGACAGAAGAATTGCTTGAACCCCAGAGGCGGAGGTTGCAGTGAGCTGAGATCGTGCCACTGCACTCCAGCCTGGGCAACAGAGAGAGACTCTGTCTCAAAAAAAAAAGACTGCTTTAGCTTTGCCCATATGATATATCATTTATGATTAATGTATGTACAAAGTTTAGAACAGTGTCTGATGTATAATAAATTTCACATAAATGTTAACTTACTTCCTGTCCCCTGCCCCCAACGCACACAACTGCTAGACTGAACATAAGCTCTATGAGATCTGGGATAGTGGTTTGTTCATTACTGTATCCCTGGTGGCCTGGCACATATGGCACATAGTAAGCACTAAATAAGGATTTGTTGAATGAATAGATGGTAGGTTCTTCTTGGCAAGCTTACCTTAGAACCGTATCGAGCTGGCATGACTTTAGATGGCTGCGAAAAGAGTATAAAGCTATCATTCCTTGGTGACACATTTTTTCCTCGTTGTGATTTAGATGCCTCCACTCCGGCCTCATCAGAGTTAAATAAGCAGGAGAAGGAGAGCAGCATGGGTGATCCAATGGAAGAAGCACTTGCTCTTTGCTCAGGCTCTTTTCCAACAGACAAGTAAGTCTCAGATTGCTGGGAACTTGGGAAGGCCTGGCCTTTTGATAAAATCAAAATAACTGATCATCTTAAGGGCTTTGCACCTTTTCTGAGAATCTTGCAGTGGATTTGAGTCTCATATATGCCTAGTAAGCAAATTATAATGCTTTGGTGGAGAACAGGGTAAAAAAGGCAAGAACATGAAAGATATTTAATATCATTAATAGGGAAATACCAATTAAAACCACAGTGAGACACCCATTAAGATGACTTTAATAAAAAAACCTAAAGAGTGTTAGTGAGAATGTGGAGAAATTGGAAACCTTGTGTACTATTGGTGAGAATGTAAAATAGTGCAGCTGCTAGGGAAAGTATGATGGCTTCTCAAAAATTAAAAATAGAGGCCAGGTGCGGTGGATCACCTGAGGTCAGGAGTTTGAGACCAGCCTGACCAACATGGTGAAACCCTGTCTCTACTAAATACAAAAAATTAGCTGGGCATGGTGGCACATGCCTGTAATCCCAGCTACTTGGGAGGCTGAAGCAAGAGAATTGCTAGAACCCGGGAGGCAGAGGTTGTAGTGAGCCAAGGTCATGCCATTGCACTCCAACCTAGATAATAAGAGCAAAACTGTGTCTCAAAATAAATAAATAAATAAATAAAATAAAAATAGAATGACCATATGATCCAGCAATTTCACTTCTTAGTCTATACCCCAAAAAAGTGAAAGCAGGACTTGAACAGATATTTGCACCCCCATGTTCAAAGCAGCATTATTCACAGTAAGTAGTCAAAACATGAAAGCAACCTATGTTTATTGACAGATGAATGGGTAAACAAAATGCAGTATATATATATATATATATATATATATATATATATATATATGCAATGGAATATTCAACCTTAAAATGGAAATGCTGGCTGGGCATGGTGGCTCACACCTGTAATCCCAACACTTTGGGAGGCTGAGGTGGGTGTATCACTTGAGCTTAGGAGTTTGAGAGCAGCCTGGATAATATGGCAAAACCCCATCCCTATAACATGATTGTGCCACTGCACTCTGGGCATCAGAGCAAGACCCTGTCTCAAAAAAAAAGGAAGTTCTGACACTTGCTACAACATGGATGAACCTTAGGATGTTATGCTAAAAGAAATAAGCCAGTCACCAAAAGACAAATACTGTATGAGTCCACTTACTCATGAGGTACTTAGAGCAGTCAAATGCATAGAGACAGAAGGTAGAATGGTGGTTGCCACAGACTGAGGGTATGGGGAAATGGACAGTTTAATGGGTATACAGTTTTAGTTTTGCAAGCCGAAAAGAGTTCTGGAGATTACTTAACAATATGAATGTACTTAATACTACTGAACCATAGAAAGATCGTTAAAAAGGCAAATTTTATATTATGTGTATTTTACTACAATTGAAAATTAAAAAAATTTTCTTCCTATTTCTTGAAGAGATTTTTGGTGATAATAGAAGTTTTAAATTTGGCCAGATGAGGTGTCTCATACCTAGAATCCCAGTACTTTGGGAGCCCAAGGCGAGCAGATTGCTTGAGCCCAGAATTCAAGACGAACCTGAGCAACATGGTGAAATCTATCTCTACAGAAAATACAAAAATTAGCTGAGCATGGTGGCTTTGTACCTCTAGTCCCAGCTACTCAGGAGGCTGATGTGGGAGGATCACTTGAGCCCCGGAGGTGGAGGTTACAGTGAACTGAGATGGTGCCACTGTACTCCAGGTGGTGTAAGAGACCAAGACTGTCTCAGAGGAAAAAAAAAAAAAATTACACAAAATTTTTTTAAATTCCTAACTTGGCTGACTACTTGTAGTTTGCTTTCAACAACTTATTTATTGATTCATTGATTTACATTTTAGGGAAGAGGAAGACGAGGAGGAGGAATTTGGAGACTTCCAGCTCATCTCAAATGATAATGAGTTTGATACTGATGAGGTGAGTATGAAGGGAACAAAGTAATCACAACTGAACTCCATGTATTGCTGCCCTCAAGTGTTTTTTTCCCCTCAGTTCTTGAGAATTCTAAATTTGGCATCTTATCAGAAACAATTTCGTAGAATGAGGTGTTTGGGCAGATGTTTATAAATCCTTTTTTCATGGAGGACACATTTTATTCTGCTTAATTTGGATATGATGCTGATTTTGTAGGATGAACACAGTGACTCTGGTAATGAAGACCTGGCACTGGAAGACCATGAAGATGATGATGAAGAAGAACTCCTGAATCGATCTGAGAAGTTGAAAAGGCAAATGTAGGTGTTATTAATATGTCCATTCCTTCAGGTGTATTTAAAAGTTGGTCACTAGGCCAGGCATGGTGGCTTGCGCCTGTAATCCCAGCACTTTGGGAGGCTGAGGCAGGCGGATCACCTGAGGTCAGCAGTTCAAGACCAGCCTGGCCAACATGGTGAAACCCTGTCTCTACTAAAAAATATAAAAATTAGCAAGATGTGATGGCAGGCGCCTGTAGTCCCAGCTACTCGGGAAGCTGAGGCAGAGAGAATTGCTTGAACCCAGGAGGCGGAGGTTGCAGTGAGCCGAGATTGCACCACTGCATTTCAGCCTGGGTGACAGAGCAAGACTCTGTCTCAAAAAAAAAAAAAAAAAAAAAAATAGTTGATCCCTTAATATGCCCTGTGTGCTAATAACTGTGCTTTACAGTCATTAACATATTATCTTATGCTGGGTGCAGTGGCTCAGGCCTGTAATCCCAGAACTTTGGGAGGCCAAGGCAGGCGTATCACTTGAGGTCAGGAGTTTGAGACCAGCGTGACCAACATGGTGAAACCCTCTCTACTAAAAATACAAAATACAAAATAAAATACAAAAATTAGCCAGGTATGGTTCCAGGCGCCTGTAGTGCCAGCTACTTGGGAGGCTGAGGCAGGAGAATTGCTTGAATCCGGGAGGCGGAGGTTACAGTGAGCTAAGATTGCCCCATTGCACTCCAGCCTGGGTAATACAGCAAGACTCCATCTCAAAAAAAAAAAAATTATGAGTGAGTACTATTCTCCTCATTTTACAGTTGAAGGAACTGAGCCTCAGAAAGACTAAATTTACCCAAGATCACATAGCTAGAAGGTAGCAGAGCCTGGATTCAACTTAGATTAGGTAAAATCTCCCCTAACAGTCAAGTTAATAGTTTACCACTTTTTTTTTTTGAGACGGAGTCTTGCTCTGTTGCCCAGGCTGGAGCGCAGTGGCGCGATCTCCACTCACTGCAAGCTTCGCCTCCCAGGTTCACACCATTCTCCTGCCTCAGCCTCCTACATAGTTGGGACTACAGGTGCCCGCCACCGCGCCCGGCTAATTTTTGTATTTTTAGTAGAGACAGGGTTTCACCGTGTTAGCCAGGATGGTCTCGATCTCCTGACCTCGTGATCCACCCGTCTCGGCCTCCCAAAGTGCTGGGATTACAGGCGTGAGCCACCGCGCCCGGCCAGTTTGACACTTTTTAACTTAAATCCTCCTGTCTCAGCTTCCCAAGTAGCTGGGACTACAGGCATGTGCCACCACACCTGGCTAATTCTTTTTACTTTTTGTAGAGATGGGGCCTTGCTTTGTTCCCAGGCTGGTCTTAAACTCCTGGCCTCAAGTGATGCTCCTGCCTCAGCTTCCCAAAGTCTGGGATTACAGGCATGAGCCACCAGGCCCAGCCTTTTTTTTTTTGAGACGGAGTCTTGCTCTCCAGGCTGGAGAGCAGTGGCATGATCTCGGCTCACTGCAACCTCCGCTTCCTGGGTTCAAGTGATTCTCCTGCCTCAGCCTCCCGAGTAGCTGAGCCTATAGGCGCGTGCCACCACACCCAGCTAATTTTTGTATATTTAGTAGAGACGGGGTTTCACTATGTTGGTCAGGATGGTCTCGATCTCTTGACCTCACAATCTGCCCGCCTTGGCCTCCCAAAGTGCTGGGATTACAGGCATGAGCCACCCCACCCAGCCGGCCCAGCTTATTTTTTTGATATGTTGTTCTGGTCATGAAAGTAAAATATTTATTTTAGGATATTTAAAAGAATACAAACCAGGTGCGGTAGCCCACGCCTACAATCTCAGCACTTTGGAGGCAGGTGGATCACCTGAGGTCAAGAGTTCGAGACCAGCCTGGCCCACATGGCGAGAACCCATTTCTACTAAAAATACAAAATTAGCCAAGCGTGGTGGCCAGTGCCTGTAATCCCAGGAGGCAAGGCTGGAGAATTGCTTGAACTGGGAGTTGGAGGGTGCAGTGAACTGATATTGTGCCATTGCATTCCAGCCTGGGCGACGAGAGAAACTCCATTCCCTCCCAACCCCCCCAAAAAAAAGAATACAGAGAGATATAAATAAAAAGTTATCCATGTCCACCATCCAGGATATAAATGAAAGTTAGTTAGTTCCTCTTAATCTTTTTTATGCATATATTTTTATATAGTTGAGATTTGTACAGTCTTTTTATGTGTATAATTTTGCATTTTTTTCTAATTAGCATATCCAGAAACATTTTCCTATGATGTTAAAAAGTTTTATAAAGACGATTCTTATAGGTATTTAATATTATATGTGAATGATTTGGAATTCACATATAGGACATCATATTGATCCCTATTAGATTTATATGGTTGCTTTTATCCCATAATTTCATTCTGTTAAGATTCACTTTGGGTTCTAATTTGTCACCTGCCAAATTAACTCTCATACAGCTTTAGGTCATCCATAGATTTTTCTAAGGTAGTGGTTCTTATCTGCAGAGCTGTTTGTTCAAATAAAATCTTTTAAAGAATAACAGATGAAAGTTGAACTGTTCAAAGACAGTAAGTGGGAAGTTTGGGAAACTTAGTGACTAGTGGCCCCTGAAGGAATTTTCCAGGAACCCTAGGATTTAGAACAACTTAGCTTTAAGAAAATACAGTGTAGGCTGGGCGTGGTGGCTCACGCCTGTAATCCCAGCACTTTGGAAGGCTGAGGCGGACAGATCACCTGAGGTCAGGAGTTCAGGACCACCCTGGCCGACATGGTGAAACCCTGTCTCTACTAAAAAAACAAAAATTAGCCAGGCATGGTGGCACGCACCTGTAATCCCAGCTACTTGGGAGGTTGAGGCATGAGAATCGCTTGAACCCAGGAGGTGGAGGTTGCAGTGAGTCGAGATGGCGTCTCTGCACTCCAGCCTGGGCGACAGAGCAAGACTTCATCTCAAAAAAAAAAAAAAAAAAATACAGTATAAGTATAGGTCTTTGATAAAAATCAGTTTTTAGAAAGCCACCAAACTTCTGCCATTTTGGACCACATGGGACCAAGATGACTTTGAATCCAGGGTGACAACAGATTTGTTCTCAGGGGGAGCTGAAGTCAAAAGAAGTAACTAGTAGTCGTTTTGATTACCAGGAGCTCTGAGCCTCAGTCTTCCTTCTGATGTGGGGGTCAAGATTTGTTAGGCTGTAAGAAGGTCCCAGTTTATTACCTTTCTACACCACACCATCTCTAGTTTGTCTCGTAAAGCTGGTGTGCTCAAATGCAAAACAAAATAGTTTGAACCTTCCAGCAGGTATTCTAATACATGTAGAAGAGATCAAGAGTTTTCTGGCTTTCAAATCACCCAATCTAAGTTGAATCCAGGCTCTGCTACCTTCTAGCTATGTGACCTTGGGTAAATTTAATCTTTCAGAGGCTCAATTCCCTCAACTGTAAAATGAAGAGAATAATAGTATCCATTCCTAAGATAATATGTTAATGCCTGTAAAGCACAGTTATTAGCACACAAGACATATTAAGTGATCAACTTTTAAATACAGATGCTCCACATCTTACAATGGGCTATATCCTGATTAATCCATCCTAAGTTGAAAATGCACTTTCAGCTTATCTAGCTGTAACTCCATCGTAAATTGAGAAGCATACTAAGTGCATATCACATTCATGTCATCGTAAAGTTGAAAAATCATCAAGTCAAACCATCATAAGTAGGACACTATTACCAAAAAAATTTAAATATTATCAAATGTATTATGTTTATTATTATTAGAAGTGGCTCTGTGTTCTGCTTTTCTCTGCTTCCATATTCTGTGAGTATATTCATCGTTGCATTTTCTAATCCTCAAAATTGCTTTCTAGGAGGTTGAGGAAATACCTGGAGGATGAGGCAGAGGTGTCAGGAAGTGATGTGGGAAGTGAAGATGAGTATGATGGGGAAGAAATTGATGAATATGAAGAGGACGTAATTGATGAAGTACTTCCTTCTGATGAGGAACTACAAAGTCAAATCAAGAAAATACACATGTCAGTATCCCAACAAGCCCTTCTGAGTAATAGGGTACATCTTAAGACAAGCCCTATAACCAGCCAGAATGGTCCTTGTTTTGAGCACCCTATTTCTTCTGTTGCAGGAAAACTATGTTGGATGATGATAAGCGACAGCTACGTTTATACCAAGAGAGGTACCTTGCTGATGGGGATCTGCACAGCGATGGTCCTGGGCGAATGAGAAAGTTTCGATGGAAAAACATAGGTATCCTGGTTGTTGTCTTTAAAAGCAATCAGTTATGGGCCGGGTGTGGTGGCTCACGCCTGTAATCCCAACACTTTGGGAGGCAGAGGTGGGCAGATCACAAGGTCAGGAGTTCAAGACCAGCCTGAAAAACATGGTGAAACCCCATCTCTACTAAAAGTAACAAAAATTAGCCAGACGTGATGGCATGCACCTGTAATCCCAGCTACTCAGGAGGCTGAGGCAGGAGAATTGCGTGAACCCGGGAGACAGAGGTTGCAGTGAGTGGAGATCACACCATTGCACTCCAGCCTGGGTGACAGAGCGAGACTCCATCTCAAAAAAAAAAAAAAAAAAAAAAAAAGGCAAACAGTTATAATTCACATTTGTCCAGTTTCAGATGGCAAATGGCAAGCAAAACTATAACAGGCTATGTGAAGACCTAGTTGTAACTGTTGTTTTCTGTTAGAGGATGGGAAAAGTTTACATCATTATGTAGTAAATGATAAGGGTTTATTTTTTGTCTGTCCAAGCACCCTCTCCTGTGAGGACTGCCGAATGCTGATTACCTTCACTCTTTGTTTAGATGATGCTTCCCAGATGGACTTGTTCCACAGAGACTCTGATGATGATCAGACTGAAGAACAGCTTGATGAGTCAGAAGCCAGGTGGAGGAAGGAGCGAATTGAACGAGAGCAGTGGCTTCGGGACATGGTAGGAGTTCATCTACTCTGACCCTAGTTTATGAGACTGTCACTTAGCTTGTCATGATAGTTTCAAAATCTTAGGCAACATATTGCTATCTTTTTTAATCCTCGAGCTATCTTTTGTGTTTTGAGAAGGCTATACCATGGACAGTTCTCTTCGTGTTTGTCTAAGATTAATTTTTTTTTGTCTAAAGCAGCAAAGGCTGCAAAAAGGAAAACAAATATCCCAGGAACTCTAGATTCACAATCCAGGCCATACTATTTAGGAAGGCTATAGACTTTTTTTAATGCTGTATAATTTTTTTTTCAGGCACAGCAGGGGAAAATTACAGCTGAAGAAGAAGAAGAAATTGGGGAGGACAGTCAGTTTATGATACTGGCCAAGAAAGTTACAGCCAAAGCACTGCAGAAGAATGGTGAGCTCTTGTTTCTCCTTAGGGTCTAGCCCCCTGGATTGTTAGTGGTAGAGCTTTGGAGGTGACTGTAACCTTCAGGAGCTATTGCAGCTTAATCATAAGCTTGTGTCTAATACGGTCTTAAAGAGGTTTCTCAGAGGTGGTGGGAGACCGTGTACTTAGACCTTAGACTATTGGGCAGTAGAGACTGTATTTGTGAGTATATGTGGCTGGTTTTACTTTATGTTCTAAGGCTCAGAGTAGTTAATTCTGGCTTTCTCTATTTAGTTGCCCAGGATTGTATACCCAAGTGTTAGAGGTGGGATTTGAATCCAGGAATATTTAACTCCAAAAAGCTCTTCACTATTCCATACACTTACCACTTCTGTTTTTCTTAAATGATTACTGTTCAACTTAGTTGTGTCTCTTCTTGGAGCCAATTATTAGAGTTTCAAAGTCACCATTATATAGAACAGAGTTCCCATGGCTTTAGCATATTGATTTAGTTATAAGATTTCTTAACTTGTTTAGAGTTAAAAGTAATTCTAATCAGCTTTTCCCAGAATAGGCCTCTCTGTCTTTTCTTTCCAGCCAGTCGCCCTATGGTTATTCAGGAATCAAAGTCTTTGCTCAGAAATCCTTTTGAAGCCATCAGACCGGGAAGTGCTCAACAGGTTGGTTGGGAACCTTGTTAATCTGACATCATAGTCTACAGGTTATAAATGCCCAGGTCCAGCTTAGGGAATAGCCTCTGTCATTAGAGGAAGGAGGTGGCTGCAGGGAAAGAGTTAATGTCAAAGAGTCTGCTATTTCTTTTCTATTTGAATAGGGTAGGAATATGTACCCTCAATATCTAGGGGGAAGCAGGGAGGGAAAGACTTTTCATTCTTTAGTTGGCACTTGGGATTTGATACCAGATGACTCTTCTTTCCTCAGGTGAAGACAGGCTCACTGCTAAACCAGCCCAAAGCTGTGCTTCAGAAACTGGCTGCTCTCTCTGACCGTAACCCCAGTGCTCCTCGAAATTCAAGAAACTTTGTCTTTCATACACTTTCTCCTGTCAAGGCTGAGGCGGCAAAGGAATCGTCTAAGTCTCAGGTATGGAATTTGAGAACTAATATGGTGGCTTTCCAAACCAGAATTTATTTATTTATTTACATTTAAAAACAAAAATTCTGGCTTAACCTCTTTATGCTGCAATGTTGAAATTTTGCACTCCCCGATAAGGTACAAGAGAATTGCTACCCCTAGTAGGTAATCAACTTTTAAACTTGCCTAGAAAGTTTATCTTTCTTTTTTTCTGTTGTTAATCATCCACAATTTATGAGTTGCTTGAGAGCTAATTGAAGGTAAGTACTTGTATGAAGGTCTTAAGCTGGCTCTGACTCCCTCTGCTCTCTAGGTAAAGAGAAGGGGTCCATCTTTCATGGCTTCTCCTTCACCTAAGCGCCTCAAAACAGAAGATAGCACTTCAGGATTGAAGCGAAGCATCTTCAAATACTTGGAGAGCTAACACCATCAAAGTTGCCAAAATCTACATTGAGACTGCTTTGAGAAGTTCCTAGCACTGAAAGTTGGAATTGACACTCAAGCCAACGATCCTTCCTTCCTTCATAATCAATGCAATAAGATTGCAGACAGAAATTCCTGTTCTTTCTACTGCACAGCTCTGGACATCTCTTTTCCTAGTATTATTCCCTGGATTGGCCACTGATCTCAGTTCTGCAGTATTTACAACATCAACAACTCATGGAATACTTGGGTGAGGTTTGTTTTTTTTTTAAGATGGAGTCTCACTCTGTTGCCCAGGCTGGAGTGCAGTGGCATGATCTCGGCTCACCGCAACCTCCGCCTCCCAGGTTCAAGCGATTCTCCTGCCTCAGCCTCCCAAGTAGCTGGCATTACAGGCATGTGCCAATATGCCCAGCTAGTTTTTGTATTTTTAGTAGAGACAGGGTTTCACTATGTTGGCCAGGCTGGTCTTGAACTCCTGACCTCAAATGATCCACCCGCTTCGGCCCCGCAAAATGCTGAGATTACAGGCATGAATCACCACACCTGGCCTTGGGTTAGGTTTCACTTCTTCCATTAAACATTTGACATTTTATCCTAGCAGCTTTCTGGGTTAATATCTCTTTGTGATAGAAGTGGTTGGAAGAGGAAGAGTAGGGAAAAGTGTGACCTTACAGATTAAACAGTGAAAATCAGTTCCACAATGACTCCTTTACACCCATGATATATGTACCATGATGACCAGGGTTCAGTGAAAGAAAGATTTCTTTTCTTTTTTTTTTTTTTTTGAGACAGTCTCACTTTGTTGCCTAGTCTGGAATGCAGCGGCACATTTTGGCTCATGGCAGCCTCTGCCTCCCGGGTTCAAGTGATTCTCCTGTCTCAGCCTCCCAAGTAGCTGAGACTACAGGCGCATGCTACCACACCCGGCTAATTTTTGTATTTTTCGTAGAGACAGGTTGAGATCTGGCCATGTTGGCCAGGCTGGTCTCGAACTCCTGACCTCAAGTGATCCAGCTGCCTCAGCCTCCCAAAGTGCTGAGATTACAGGCATGAACCACACTGTGCCCAGCCAAAAGCAAGATTTATTAGACAGAGGACCTAGGAACCAATAGATGGGCTGCTGTGTTATTCTTACCCCTTTCATTTTCCTGTATGCTTCTTCCCAAGCCAGCATCAAATTTTGAATTAATTTTTGCTGCTTAATAAGGACTTAAACTGGTACCCAAGTCAGAAAGACTGGCTCTAATTTTCTGGAGCTTGGGGATGAAGATAAAGCGTTACATCCAGTGTTTGTCCACCACAGTCTATGAGGCAGAGAGACCTTCCCTGGGACTGAATTCTCAATTTGAAGCACTGTTGTTCAAAGACCTCCCTTCTGGGTCTGACAAGAAGAAACATAACCATTATTTATTGCATTCTCCTGGCTTACATACATTGCCCTCACTAGTCAATCGACATTTCAGTATTTCATTACTAATTTTGAGAGAAGACCACCATGGAATTAAAAAAAATATTATTGAAGAGAATTGCCATCATTCTCCATTTGCCCTGAACTACCACAAGCTTCTTAGAATTTTAGACAAATGTTTTTCCCCTCAGAACTGAGCATCAATGCTGCTTTCGAAAAACATTCCATGTGAATACTGTGGTTTCAGTGTCAGGACCTGGACTTGGGAAGGTGGAAGAGAGTGTGCCAGTATTTTATTGGGAGATGGGAACACCAATTTAATTGATGCAATTAGGTTGTAGGTTTTCTACAGTTTTTCTTTTCTTTCCTCTTTCCTCTTTTCTTTTCTTTTTCTTTTTCTTTTCTTTTCAACATAGGCTGGCTCTGTCTCCTAGGCTACCCAGGTTCCAGCAATTCTCCTGCCTTGGCCTCCCGAGTAGCTGGGATTACAGGTGTCCACCACCACACGCAGCTAATTTTGTGTATTTTCAGTAGAGATGGGGTTTCGCCATGTTGGTCAGGCTGGTCTTGAGCTCCTGACCTGAGGTGATCCACCCGTCTCAGCCTCCCAAAGGTCTGGGATTACAGGTGTGAGCCACCGCACCCAGCCAGTTTTCTTTTTTTTTTTTTTTTTTTTGAGACGGAGTCTCACTGTGTCTCCCAGGCTGGAGTGCAGTGGCGCGATCTCGGCTCACTGCAAGCTCCGCCCCCTGGGTTCACGCCATTCTCCCGCCTCAGCCTCCCAAGTAGCTGGGACTACAGGCGCCCGCTACCGCGCCCGGCTAGTTTTTTGTATTTTTAGTAGAGACGGGGTTTCACCATGTTAGCCAGGATAGTCTCGATCTCCTGACCTTGTGATCCACCCGCCTCGGCCTCCCAAAGTGCTGGGATTACAGGCTTGAGCCACCGCGCCCGGCCCCCAGCCAGTTTTCTAATACTCAAGATGTTGACTTTGACAATACTTATGTTTGTATATTTGTAATCTTATAATGGGGGAAATGTGTATAAAGATGTTTTAATATGTATGTAGTTTTTCAATAAATCTTAATGCCTTGAAGATTTGCTGTCCAGCTTCAATGTTCATTCTTAGGTCAGTGCCTATCTAACCTTGAAGAGCATTTCATTTTCAGGTTATCTCCATCCCAGGGAAACCCTCTGGGTCTAAAGTGAGAGGCTGCTGCAATTGTCCCCTCACTGGCTTCTCAGTCTTAGTGAATTGATCAAGTTAACTTACCAAGTGGTTTGGGTTCAGCTCAGGTGAAGAGGATAATTGAGTTTATATAAATGGTACCTTCTATTATAACTCTTTAAAAAAAAAAAAAATTTAGAGACAGTCTCATTCTGTTGCCCAGGTTAGAGTGCAATGGCACAATCATAACTCACTGTACCCTTGAACTCCTGGGCTTCAGCATCCTCCTTCCTCAACCTTTGGAAGAGCCGGGCCACATTACAGGCACATGCCACCATGCCCAGTTAATTATTTTATTTTAGTAGAGACAGGGTCTTGCTGTGTTGCCCCAGCTGATCTTGAGCTCCTGGCCTCAAGTAATCCTCCCACCTTGGCCTCCCAAAATGCTGGGGTCACAGGCTCAGCCACCATGCCCAG
This sequence comes from Theropithecus gelada, assembly GCF_003255815.1. NCBI lineage: Eukaryota > Metazoa > Chordata > Mammalia > Primates > Cercopithecidae > Theropithecus > Theropithecus gelada. The sequence goes on along the minus strand of NC_037668.1, from coordinate 63,398,865 downwards.
CCTGTTATAGCTTTGATTGGCCTTTCTCTTTAACTGAGTTTGTGTGTACTTCATTTTATCCATGGGTTCAAGATAAGTGTTTTTGCCTCTTTCTTTGAACTCTCTAAACAGTGCCCAAGGCAAGGTGGCCTTTGCTGGGCCAAAGAGAACTGAGCAGGAAGGCTAGATATTTCTCCCCTCTTGTTTCCCTACATGTCTTTTAGGGAGAGATGGAAAAGACAATTGGAATTGACAACTGAGGATAAGAAAATTCAGCCAGGTGGCGATGGCTCACGCCGGTAATCCCAGCACTTTAGGAGACTGAGGTGGGTGCATTGCTTAAACTCAGGAGTTCGAGACCAGCCTGGGCAACATGGTGAAACCCTGACTCTATAAAAAAAAGGAAAGGAAGGGAGGGAGGGAGGGAAAGAAAGAAAGGAAAGAAAGGGAAGAAAGAAAATTTGTGCCTGAGAAATCCAGGGAGAAAATGGTTCCTGGGCCCGGCGTGGTGGCTCACATCTGTAATCCCAGAACTTTGGGAGGCCGAGGTGGCTGGATCACCTGAGGTCAGGAGTTGGAGACCAGCCTGACCAACATGGAGAAACCCCGTCTCTACTAAAAATACAAAATAAGCCGGGCATGGTGGCGCATGCCTGTAATTCCAGCTGCTTGGGAGGCTGAGGCAGGAGAATTGCTTGAACCTGGGAGGTAGAGGTTGCAGTGAGCCGAGATTGCACCACTGCACTCCAGCCTGGGCAACAAGAGCGAAACTCCATCTCAAAAAAAAAAAAAAAAAAATCTCAAACTTAACATGAAAATGTGATTTTCTCTAAAAACCTGCTCTTCCTCCTGTATTTGCCATTTCAGTAAAAGGCACCTCCATATATCTAGTCACTCAGACTGGAAACCTGAAGAGCATTCTCGACCCCTTCCTTAATCCTGTAATCAGACAGTCTCCAAGTTCTGTTATTTCTACCTACTTCCAAACTGCATCTTGAATCAGCTCATTTCTTCCAGCTCTATGGCCAGCACCCTGGTCCAAGATTCCATAATTTCTTTCCAGGGTCCTACTATAGCCTCCTGACCTCCCCACTTCTGTTTTGGCTTCCCTTCCATCCAGTCTGCACAGCAGCCAGAGGTGACCTTTATATAAATATAATTTGGAAGATGATACTTCCCTACTTAAAATCTTTTAATGTCTTCCACTGCACTCAAAGTTCAAACTCCTCATGGCCGATACATGATATAGCTCTGCCTCCCAACCTCCTGTCTACTCTTCTTTCTCATGACATGCAGCCTCAGGAGCATCTAAAGTGTCCTCTTTTCCTGGAATGCCCTCCTCTACATCCTCCCTCTTTGTCTGACTGATGCATAATTTTCAGGGTGTTAGCTTAAGCCTAATTTCCTCAGAGAAGCCTTCTCTGACCATTAACATCCCTTTCTTTTTTTTTTTTTTTTTTTTTTTTGAGACGGAGTCTCGCGCTGTGTCACCCAGGCTGGAGTGCAGTGGCGCGATCTCGGCTCACTGCAAGCTCCGCCTCCCAGGTTCAGGCCATTCTCCTGCCTCAGCCTCCAAGTAGCTGGGACTACAGGCGCCCGCCACCACGCCCGGCTAGTTTTTTGTATTTTTAGTAGAGACGGGGTTTCACCATGTTAGCCAGGATGGTCTCGATCTCCTGACCTCGTGATCCGCCCGCCTCGGCCTCCCAAAGTGCTGGGATTACAGGCTTGAGCCACCGCGCCC